>NC_041390.1:565291550-565404231 GCF_002162155.2 Triticum dicoccoides | reverse complement strand
CTCCTCTGAGTGTTGGTCCAAACTAGAGCCCTGTGCAGCGCCCGCTCGGGGAAACTCGAGGTTTGGTTTTAGTTGTATGGAGCGCTCATCTGAGTGTGCCCTGAGAACGAGATATGTGCAGCTCCTATCGGGATTTGTTGGCACATTCGGGCGGTGTTGCTGGACTTGTTTTACCATTGTCGAGGATGTCTTGTAACCTGGATGCCAAGTCTGATCGGAATGTCTTGGGAGAAGGAATATCCTTCGTTGACCGTGAGAGCTTGTGATGGGCTAAGTTGGGACTCCCCTGCAGGGATTTGAACTTTCTAAAGCCGTGCCCGTGGTTATGGGCAGATGGGAATTTGTTAATGTCCGGTTGTAGATAACCTGAAACTTAACTTAATTAAAATGCATCAACCGCGTGTGTAACCACGATGGTCTCTTCTCGGCGGAGTCCGGGAAGTGAACATGATGTTGGAGTAATGCTTGACGTAGGTTGTTCCAGGATCACTTCTTGATCATAGTTGTTCGTCCGTGCTTTGCCTTCTCTTCTCTCTCTCATTTGCGTATGTTAGCCACCATATATGCTAGTCGCTTGCTGCAGCTCCACATCATACCTTACCATACCCATAAGCTTAAATAGTCTTGATCGCGAGGGTGCGAGATTGCTGAGTCCCCGTGACTCACAGATTACTTCCAAACCAGATGCAGGGACCGATGATACCACTCCAGACGATGCGCTTGAGCTCAAGTGGGAGTTCGATGAAGACTCTCGTCGTTACTATGTGTCTTTTCCAGATGATCAGTAGTGGTGCCCAGTTGGGGCGATCAGGGACTTTGTCGCATTTGGGGGTTGAGCTTTATTTTGGTACCGTAGTCGGACCCTAAGTGTATTGGATGAATGTAATGACTTATTCATGTATTTGTGTGATGTGGCGAGTGTAAGCCAACTATATACCTTTCCCCTTTATTTATTTACATGGGTTGTTGTGAAGATTACCTCACTTGCGACATTGCTTTCAATGCAGTTATGCCTCTAAGTCGTGCTTCGACACATAGGAGATATAGCCACATCGAGGCGTTACAAGAGCGCTCTCTCCGCACGGAGGAGCACACTGCAGCCCTCACAGCAGAAGCACAAAGCAACCTCTTATGGCAATCCACCAGTTCGGCGATTAAACACCCGGACACCTTCAAGCGCGCCCGGAGTAATCTGCAACAAGACCACCTGGCACGTTCCGAGCTCGCATAGCAATGCGCCCCCCACCCTAGTCCCAGCCAAACGGCAAAATCCGTGCCACACGTACATAATTACGCATTGAAAATACCATGGGCATAGGTGGGGGGGGGCACGACTACGGCACGCCCCAAAACGCGGCTCAACCGCACTAGGGGCTTCCCGCTTTGTTATTTTTTCTCTCTTTTCAGGACTTTACTCTCTGGAAACCCCGTCCGACAGTATGATTGCCGGACACACGATACAACAACCAAGGAGGCAGAAAGCTACGCCGCACCATGGAACTCCCAGGTGGTCTATGATAATGAGTGAAATACCTGCTTTAAATACCATTCCTCAGCTTGCCCTTGGAGGGGACATGTCAAATAGTCCTACTTTTTGCTTATCGCACTACTTGTTTCATTTTGCTTCGACGCACCTTTTTGAATAAACAATGCATAGCACTAGACTATTACCGCATTCTCTATTCTTTTTTATATACATGTTCATTCATGACATTCAGCACCCGTACACTCTGGTACGACCAATACGCCAGGGGCTTAAGCGTACCCCACAATACAGCGTGAGAAGTACGAACACTTTCGAAAGTACGGCACCCCGAACTTATAGCATTATATGCATCAGCTCCGAATCATGTCTTGGGTCAATAGTTGGGTTTGCCCGGATCCCATGTTTTGGTACCTTACGTTCCGCTATATCGGCTAAGGTAGCACTGGGAGAACTACTGCGATTGTGCCCCGGTTCATCTGGGAAAGCACCTCAGTAGAGAAAGCTAAAACTGACTGTCATGATAAGGCGAGAGCTGGTCACTGTTCGAGAGGTCTCGAGTCCCTAAAGACTTATGCCGCTTAGGGCGAGGAGTCGGCTTTGTCAGGCTTAGGCGTGTATAGCGCCCTGAATTCGGCCTTCTGAATACTAGGGGCTTCGCCAAAATTTAAAATTGTAGACTTCTATGGCTAAGTGAGAGTGATAAAGCATTATAGTCCGATTGCCTTGTTCGTTGTGCTGAGCACCTCCCTCGAAGGACCCAACAATGGGAAAAAGAGTGCTCAGATTTATCCCGAACACCCCAGCACTCATGGCATAGGGGCAGAAGCCGACGACTGGCCATCTCTCAGATTTGATAAACAGCCGCACAGAAGGTAATATTTTAAATTCAAACAAGTCTTGCATAGCGCACATGAACAAGTTTTCATAATACAGGATCATACGAGCAAGTTCATTCAAAAATTACATCCTTCGCACACTCGTCTGCCACAAGACGGGCACCCTTCAGGACACCCTCATAATACATTTCAGGGTGGCGATGCTCCTTGCCCTGCGGCGGCCCCTCCTTCACCAGCTTCTCGGCGTCCATCTTGGCCCAGTGCACCTTCGCACGGGCAAAAGCCCGGCGTGCACCTTCGATGCAGACGGACCACTTTATGACTTCCAGCCGTGGGCAGGTATCCACAAGCCGCCTCACCAGGCCGAAGTAGCTGTTGGGAAGGGAGTCGCTAGGCCACATCCGGACTATAAGGCCCCTCATGGCCTGTTCGTCCGCCTTGTGCAGCTCGACCAGTTGCTTCAGCTGGTCGCTCACAGGCATCGGGTGTTCGCTCCCAGTATACTGAGACCAGAACAACTTCTCCGTCGAGCTTCCCTCCTCGGCCTGGTAGTACTTTGCTGCATCCGACACGCTACGGGGCAAATCTGCGAATGCTCCTGGAGAGCTCCGGACTCGGGTAAGTAACAAGTAATTTACTTTCACATGCTTGCTTTGCATAATGAATGCCTTACCCGCTGCTATCTTCCTCATCGCCTCAATTTCCTGGAGGGCCTTTTGGGATTCAGCCTTGGCATGCTTTGTGCTCTTGAGGGCCGCGGCTAGCTCGGACTCTCGCATCTTCGAGTCAAGCTCCAAAGTCTCGTGCTTCTTCACGAGAGTTTGGAGCTCTTGCTACACCTTGCCCACCCGTGCCTCTTGTTTCTCCTGCTCGGTGCGCCCCTCGGCCGCTTTGTTTTCGGCCTCGGACAGCGCTCGCTTCAGGGTCGCCACTTCGGTCGTGGCCCCTGGCACATCCATGATGATCCTATCATTTTGCAACCACATCTTTATATATATATATGTAGACAAGGTATTACTTACCTTTGTTCTCCTCGAACTGCCTCTTGGCAAGGCCGAGTTCTTTCTTGGACCGCTCGAGGTTCTGCTTCAGTGCGGCGACCTCCGCAGTCAGTGCGGCAGAGGTCAACAGCGAAGCCTGCATACGCATATAGACATACTTGTATTAGACTCCTGCAGCTATTATTTGATCCTCTATTTGGCTTTTCTTTGTGAACACCAAACAGAGCATCAGGGGCTACTGTCTATGCAGTAATATTTTCCTATATTTTAAATACTTACCCTCAAAGCCTGTTAGAAGGCTGGCACATGCTTCAGTCAGTCCGCTCTTGGCGGACTTAACCTTCTTGATCACCGCACTCATAATAGTGCGATGCTCTTCATGGATGGAAGCGCCGCGAAGCGCTCCCAGCAGGTTGTCCGGTGCCTCTGGATAGAAAGAGGTCACCGGCACGGGTGGCTTGCCCCTCTTGGCAGGGGGCCGCCTGCCGGAGTCCGGAACCATTGGAGGTTCCGACACGGTGCTCGGCTGAGGGCCGAACTTGGAGCCCTTGGGAGTTTTGATCTCTGTGCGCCTGGAGTCCGGAAGGTCGCCTTGAGGCGCCTCCAGGACTACCTCCCCTCGGTTCGGTGCCCCTTGAGACAATACCTCGACATTGTCCATAGGGCGAGGAGAGGAGGCGGTTGGAAGTGACTCGCTATTCATATCCGACGAGTCCAAGGAACCGTCCGACGAGGATACGTCGATGCGGGCTCGGGGCGGACTGCATGATCATATTCGACGTTAGGAGAAGCAGTGCAATAAAAGTATGCTATGAGTTACTCTGGTATCCGAATACTTACGGCTTCGCCAGGGCCTTGGCCCTGAGTAACCACTCATCTTCGCAGTCGGCGATGATGGTGGAACAGTCCGGAAGGAGAGTCTTTCCCTTCTTGGACCCTCCGGCCTCCCCGGTTGGGGCGGCCTTCCTTTTCCTGTCTCCCCCGCCTGGAGGGGGAGAACCGTCATCTTCCTCCTCCTCGTTTTCACAAGAGGAGTGCGTCTCGGAGTTATCAGACGATGAGTCCGATACCACCTGGCATCGGGAACTCTTTCGGGTTCCCGTGGCCTTCTTCTTGATCTTCTTCTCCGGCACCTCATAAGGAGCCGGAGTCCGCATCTCCATCAGGAGAGCGTCTGCAGGGTCTTCGGGCAGTCAATCTGCTCCGATGTCTCCACCCAGTCCTGTCAAAGGCATGGGAGATCAGACCCCGCACATGGTTAAACTATGGAAAATAAATACCCTACGAGGTGTACAGAACTTACCGGATTCACAGGGCGCATCGTGCTTAGCCCGCAGTCCTCGGTAAGGGGAGGGGGGACCTAGGCGCCCTTGAACAGCACCTTCCAGACGTCCTTATGCGTCGTGTCGAAGAGCTCGTATAGAGTCTGGTGCTGGGCTGGGTCAAACTCCCATAAGTTGAAAGCCTGTCGTTGACACGGGAGGATCTGGCGGAAGAGCATGACCTGGACTATGTTGACAAGCTTGAGTTTCTTGCCTATCATGTTCCAGATACACTTCTGGAGTCTGTCCAGCTCCACCGATGAGCCCCAGGACAGGCCCTTCTCCTTCCAGGAAGTGAGCCGCGTGAGGATTCTGGATCGAAACTCGAGGGCCGCCACCCAGTTGGTGTCGCGCGGCTCGGTGATGTAGAACCACCCCGATTGCCATCCCTTTATGGTCTCCACGTAGGAGCCCTTGAGCCATGTAACGTTGGGCATTTTGCCCACCATGGCTCCGCCGCATTCTGCTTGTTAGCCGCCTACTACCTTCGGTTTGACATTGAAGGTCTTCAGCCATAGCCGAAGTGGGGCCGGACGCGGAGGAAAGCCTCGCACACGATGATGAACGCCGAGATGTTGAGGATGAAATTCAGAGCTAGATCATGGAAGTCCAGCCCATAATAGAACATAAGGCCGCGGATGAATGGGTGGAGGGGAAACGCCAGTCCACGGACAAAGTGGGTGAGGAAAACCAACCTTTCATAAGGTTCCGGGGTAGGGACGATCTGCCCCGTGGCTGGCAGCCGGTGCGCAATATCCGCGGCTAAGTATCCGGCCCCGCGCAGCTTTTTGATGTCTCCCTCCGTAATGAAGGAGACCATCCACTTGCCTCCCGCTCCGGACATGTTTGGAGGGGGTTGAGGAGAAGGATGTGGACTTGGGCGCTGGAGCTCGAGTGCGCGAGAATGGATGAGCAAGGAGGAAGAAGGCATGTGTAGAAAAAGGTGAACCCTTATCCCTTTATAAGGGCGGACGAAACTATGCGCCTCCGCCAGCCTGGTGAAACTCGCTTATCCCCCAAACGCCGTAATTGATGGCGCGGTTGGGTTACCCACGTCCGTATTGATGGGAATCCCGTAATAAGGGGACACGATCTCTGCTTCGACAAGACGTGCCAAGGAAACCGCCTTGTGAAACACACTGAGGTTGGTTGTGAAAAATGATTCGAATGGTGACCGGGCTGTGGTGTGATGTCACACTGCGGAATGCGTCGGCAGATTAGATTTGTGAAAATATTATTATCTCTACGGTTGTATGTGTAACTTGTTTTGCAGAGCCGGACACGATCCTCGTGTTCAAAATCTTCTATGAAGTATTCGGAGGAGGAACCCTCCTTGCAATGCCGAAGACAATCTGCGCGCTAGACTCATCGTCATTGAAGCCTGATTCAGGGGCTACTGAGGGATTCCTGGATTAGGGGGTATCCGGACAGCCAGTTTATATCCTTTGGCCGGACTGTTGGACTATGAATATACAAGATTGAAGACTTCTTCCTGTGTCCGGATGGGACTCTCCTTGGCGTGGAAGGCAAGCTTGGCAATACGGATATGTAGATCTCCTTCCTTGTAACCGACTCTGTGTAACCCTAGCCCCCTCTGGTGTCTATATAAACCAGAGGGTTTAGTCCGTAGGACCAAGAATGACAATCATACCATAGGCTAGCTTCTAGGGTTTAGCCTCTTTGATCTCGTGGTAGATCAACTCTTGTAATACTCATATCATCAAGATCAATCAACCAGGAGTAGGGTTTTACCTCCATCGAGAGGACCCGAACTTGGGTAAAAACATCGTGTCCCCCGTCTCCTGTTACCATCCGGCTAGACGCACAGTTCGGGATCCCCTACCCGAGATCCGCCGGTTTTGACACCGAGAATCATGTTTTGTTAAAGTTATCGGCAACTTGCAGGAGCCTTATGGTTGTCTCTTTATTGCATAAGATGCAAGCGCCATATAATTGCTTTACTTTATCGCTATGCGATAGCAATAGTTGCAAAAGCAATAGTTGGCGACACGACCATGTGACAACATGTTGATAGAGATCAAGATGATGGACATCATGGTGTCATGCCGGTGACAATGGAGATCAAGACGGTACTTTAGAGATGGAGATCTGATACATCTCCAATGTATCTATAATTTATGAAGTATTCATGCCATGTTTACAATATTTTTATATGATTTTGGTATGATTTGATTAGAACTAACTTGGACTGACGCTGTTTTCAGCAGAACTACCGTGGTGTTGTTTTTGTGCAGAAATAAAAGTTCTCGGAATGCGATGAAAATCAAGGGAGATTTTTTCTTGGAAAATATGAAAAATACTAGAACGAAAATCTACCGGAGGGGAGTCACAGGGGCCCCACGAGGGTGGGGGTGCACCCACCCCCCTGGGGCGCGCCCTGATACGTCCATTTTGCATCATGCTTTTATATCGATATTTATTACATTATGGACTGTTATTTCACTTTATGTCACAATACTTATGGCTATTCTCTCTTATTTTACAAGGTTTACATAAAGAGGGAGAATGCCGGCAGCTGGAATTCTGGTCTGGATAAGGAGCAAATATTAGAGACCTATTCTGCGCAACTCCAAACGTCCTGAAACTCCACGGAACGTCTTAAAAGAAATAAAGAAAAATCCACGCCAAAGATGAAGGCCAGGGGGCCCACACCCTGCTCATGAGGGTGGGGGGCGCCCCCCTAGGGCGCGCCCCCCTATCTCGTGGGCCCCCTGGTGGCTCTCCGATGTCCATCTTCTCCTATATGAGGTCTTTCGATGAGAAAAAAATAGGGAGGAACTTTTCGGGACGAGACTTCGCCGCCACGAGGCGGAACCTTGCCGGATCCAATCTAGAGCTCCGACAGAGCTATTCTGCCGGGGAAACTTCCCTCCCGAAGGGGGAAATCATCACCATCGTCATCACCAATGCTCCTCTCATTGGGAGAGGGAAATCTCCATCAACATCTTCACCAGCACCATCTCATCTCCAAACCCTAGTTCATCTCTTGTATCCAACTCTTGTCTCAAAGTCCGGGATTGGTGCTAGTAGGTTGCTAGTAGTGTTGATTACTCCTTGTAGTTGATGCTAGTTGGTTTAATTGGTGGAAGATTATATGTTCAGATCCTATATGCATATTATTACCCCTCTGATTATGAACATGAATATGCTTTGTGAGAAATTACGTTCGTTCCTGAGGACAAGGGAGAAGTCTTGCTATGAGTAGTCATGTGAATTTGGTATTCGTTTGATATTTTGATAAGATGTATGTTGTCTAGCCTCTAGTGGTGTTATGTGAACGTCGACTACATAACACTTCACCATTATTTGGGCCTAGAGGAAGGCATTGGGAAGTAATAAGTAGATGATGGGTTGCTAGAGTGACAGAAGCTTAAACCCTAGTTTATGCGTTGCTTCGTAAGGGGCTGATTTGGATCCACATGTTTCATGCTATGGTTAGGTTTACCTTAATACTTTTGTTGTAGTTGCGGATGCTTGCAATAGAGGTTAATCATAAGTGGGATGCTTGTTCAAGTAAGAACAACACCCAAGCACCAGTCCACCCACATATCAAATTATCAAAGTATCGAACGCGAATCATATGAACATGATGAAAACTAGCTTGATGATATTCCCATGTGTCCTCGGGAGCGCTTTTCCTATTATAAGAGTTTGTTCCGGCTTCTCCTTTGCTACAAAAGGATTGGGCCACATTGCTGCACTTTATTTACTTTTGTTACTTGTTGCTCGTTACAATTTATCCTATCACAAAACTATCTGTTACCACTTATTTCAGTACTTGCAGAGAATACCTTGCTAAAAACCGCTTATCATTTCCTTCTGCTCCTCGTTGGGTTCGACACTCTTACTTATCGAAAGGACTACGATAGATCCCCTATACTTGTGGGTCATCAAGACTCTTTTCTGGCGCCGTTGCCGGGGAGTGTAGCGCCTTTGGTAAGGAAAAATTTATATAGTGTGCTGAAATTTACTGTCACTTGTTACCATGGAAAGTGCTTCTCTGAGGGGCTTGTTCGTGGTATCTTCACCCCGTCCAGTAGAGCAAAGATTTTCTCCTCAACCTACTGAACCTATTGAAAATGAAACTCCTTTGAATTTCCTTCGGCTATGATGGAAAAACTGCTAGCTAACCCTTTTACAGGAGATGGAACAAAGTATCCTCATGAGCACTTAATATATGTGGATGAAGTTTGTGGATTATTTAAGCTTGCAGGTACACCCAATGATGTTGCTAAGAAGAAGGTTTTCCCTTTATCTTTGAAGGGAGACGCATTGATATGGTATAGGCTATGTGATGATATGAGATCATGGGACTATAAAAGATTGAAGTTGGAATTTCATCAAAAGTATTACCCTATGCATCTTGTTCATCGTGATCGCAATTATATATATAATTTCTGGCCTCGCGAAGGAGAAAGCATCGCTCAAGCTTGCAGAGGCTTAAATCAATGCTATATTCATGCCCCAATCATGAGCTCCCAAGAGAAATAATTATGCAAAGTTTCTATGCCCGGCTTCCTGAAAACAATCGCACCATGCTCGATACTTCTTGTGCTGGCTCTTTTATGATGAAGACTATTGAATTCAGATGGACTTTATTGGATAGAATTAAACGCAACTCTGAAGATTGGGACCTCGACGAAGGTAAGGAGTCAGGTATGACACCTAAGTTTGATTGTGTTAAATCTTTTACGGATACCGATATTTTCCGTAAGTTTAGCACTAAATATGGACTTGACTCTGAGATAGTAGCTTCTTTCTGTGAATCTTTTGCTACTTATGTTGATCTCCCTAAGGAGAAGTGGTTTAAATATCATCCTCCCATAGAAGTAAAAGTAGCTGCACCTATTAAAGTTGAAGAAAAGACTGTCACTTATAATGATCCTATTGTTCCTACTTCTTATGTTGAGAAACCACCTTTCCCTGTTAGAATAAAGGATCATGCTAAAGCTTCAACTGTTGTTTGTAAAAGCAATATTAAAACTTATACACCTCCTGAGCAAGTTAAAGTAGAACCTAATATTGCTATTGTTAAAGATCTCTTGTCTGATAATATTGATGGGCATGTTATTCAGTTCAAAGGTGAAACTGCTAGAATTGCTAAACCTTGTGCTAAAGATAAACATAGACCTGTGGTAGGCGTGCCTGTTATTTCTGTTAAAATAGGAGATCACTGTTATCATGGCTTATGTGATATGGGTGCTAGTGCTAGTGTTATACCGCATACCTTATACGAAGAAATTAAGAATGAAATTGTACCTGCTGAATTAGAAGATATTGATGTCACAATTAAACTTGGTAATAGAGATACTATTTCAGCAATGGGAATTGTTAGAGATGTTGAAGTCTTGTGTGGGAAAACTAAATATCCTGCTGATTTTCTTGTTCTTGGTTCCCCCCAAGATAGCTTTTGTCCCATTATATTTGGTAGACCCTTCTTAAATACTGTCAATGCTACCATAGATTGCACAAAGAATGTTGTTACTGTTGGCTTGGATGATATGGTTCATGAGTTTAATTTCTCTAAATTTAGTAAACAACATCATGAGGAAGAATTACCTAGTAAGGATGAAATTATTGGTCTTGCTTCTATTGCCGTACCTCCTAGTGATCCTTTAGAACACTATTTGCTAGACCATGAAAATGATATGTTCATGAATGAAAGAAGGGAAATAGAGGAAGTATTCTTTAAACAGGAACCTATTCTGAAACACAATTTGCCTATTGAAATTTTAGGGGATCCTCCTCCACCCAAGGCTGATCCCGTGTTTGAGCTTAAACCTTTGCCTGATAATCTTAAATATGCTTATCTTGATGAAAATAAGATATATCATGTTATTATTAGTGCTAACCTTTCAGAGCATGAAGAAGAAAGATTATTGAAAACTCTGAAGAAGCATTGTGCTGCTATTGGATATACTCTTGATGATCTTAAGGGCATTAGTCCCACTTTATGTCAACATAAAATAAATTTGGAAGCAGATGCCAAACGAGTTCGTGATCCTCAACGGCATCTGAATCCTAAAATGAAAGAAGTGGTAAGAAAAGAAATACTCCAGCTTCTGGAGGCAGGTATAATTTATCCCGTTGCTGATAGTGAGTGGGTAAGTCATGTCCATTGTGTCCCTAAGAAGGGAGGTATTACTGTTGTTCCTAATGATAAAAATGAATTGATTCCACAAAGAATTATCACAGGTTATAGGATGGTAATTGATTTCCGCAAATTAAATAAAGCTACTAAGAAAGATCATTACCCCTTACCTTTTATTGATCAAATGCTAGAAAGATTATGCAAACATACACACTATTGCTTTCTAGATGGTTATTCTGGGTTCTCTCAAATACCTGTGTCGGCTAAAGATCAATCAAAGACTACTTTTACTTGCCCTTTTGGCACTTTTGCTTATAGACGTATGCCTTTTGGTTTATGTAATGCACCTGCTACCTTTCAAAGATGCATGATGGCTATATTCTCTGACTTTTGTGAAAAGATTTGTGAGGTTTTCATGGACGACTTTTCCGTCTATGGTTCCTCTTTTGACGATTGCTTGAGCAATCTTGATCGAGTTTTGAAGAGATGTGAAGAAACTAATCTTGTCTTGAAATGGGAAAAGTGTCACTTTATGGTTAATGAAGGTATTGTCTTGGGTCACAAGTTTCTGAAAGAGGTATTGAAGTTGATAAAGCCAAGGTTGATGCTATTGAAAAGATGCCATGTCCCAAGGACATCAAAGGTATAAGAAGTTTCCTTGGTCACGCCGAATTTTATAGGAGGTTCATTAAGGACTTCTCAAAAATTTCTCGGCCTCTGACTAATTTATTGCAAAAAGATATACCATTTGTCTTTGATTATGATTGTGTAGAAGCATTTGAAATACTTAAGAAAGCATTAGTCTCTGCACCTATTGTTCAACCACCTAATTGGAATTTACCCTTTGAAATTATGTGTGATGCTAGTGATTATGTTGTAGGTGCTGTTCTAGGGCAAAGAGTTGATAAGAAATTAAATGTTATTCATTATGCTAGTAAGACTCTAGACAATGCTCAAAGAAATTATGCTACTACTGAAAAAGAGCTTTTAGCAGTTGTATTTGCTTGTGATAAGTTCAGATCTTATATTGTTGATTCTAAAGTAACTATTCACATTGATCATGCTGCTATTAAATATCTTATGGAAAAGAAAGATGCTAAACCTAGACTTATTAGATGGGTTCTCTTTCTACAAGAATTTGATTTCAATATTGTTGATAGAAAGGGAGCTGAGAACCCCGTTGCAGACAACTTATCTAGGTTAGAAAATATTCTTGATGACCCACTACCTATTAATGATGACTTTCCTGGTGAACAATTAAATGTTATAAGTACTTCTTGTAGTACTCCATGGATGCTGATTATGCTAATTATATTGTTGCTAAGTTTATTCCACCTAGCTTCACATACCAGCAAAAGAAAAAGTTCTTCTATGATTTGAGGCATTACTTTTGAGATGACCCACATCTTTATAAAGAAGGAGTAGATGGTGTTATTAGACGTTGTGTACCTGAGCATGAACAGGAACAGATCCTACGCAAGTGTCACTCCGAGTCCTATGGAGGACACCACGCTGGAGATAGAACTGCACATAAGGTATTGCAATCTAGTTTTTATTGGACTACTCTCTTCAAGGATGCCCGTAAGTTTGTCTTGTCTTGTGATGAATGTCAAAGAATTGGTAATATTAGTAGATGTCAAGAAATGCCTATGAATTATTCACTTGTTATTGAACCATTTGATGTTTGGGGCTTTGATTATATGGGACCTTTTCCTGCCTCTAATGGATACACACATATTCTAGTTGCTGTTGATTACGTTACTAAGTGGGTAGAAGCTATTCCAACTAGTAGTGCTGATCATAACACTTCTATTAAAATGCTTAAGGAAGTTATTTTTCCGAGGTTTGGAGTCCCTAGATATTTAATGACTGATGGTGGTTCACATTTTATTCATGGCGCCTTCCGTAAAATGCTTGCTAAATATGATGTTAATCATAGAATTGCATCCCCTTATCACCCACAGTCTAGTGGTCAAGTAGAGTTGAGCAATAGAGAGCTCAAATTAATTTTGCAAAAGACTGTTAATAGGTCTAGAAAGAATTGGTCTAAGAAACTTGATGATGCATTATGGGCATATAGAACTGCATATAAAAATCCTATGGGTATGTATCCGTATCAAATGGTTTATGGAAAAGCATGGCACTTACCTCTCGAACTAGAACATAAGGCATATTGGGCTATTAAAGAGCTTAACTATGATTTCAAACTTGCCGGTGGGAAGAGGTTATTCGATATTAGCTCACTTGATGAATGGAGAACCCAAGCTTATGAAAATGCTAAGTTGTTTAAATAAAAAGTTAAAAGATGGCATGACAAAAGGATACAAAAGCGTGAGTTCAATGTAGGTGATTATGTATTGCTATACAACTCTTGTTTAAGATTTTTTGCAGGAAAACTTCTCTCTAAATGGGAAGGCCCCTATGTTATCGAGGAGGTCTACCGTTCCGGTGCCATAAAAATCAATAACTTTGAGGGCACAAATCTGAAGGTGGTAAATGGTCAAAGAATTAAACATTATATCCCAGGTAATCCCATAAATGTTAAAACCAATATTATTGAAACCGTAACCCCGGAGGAATACATAAGAGACACTTTCTGGAACATTTCAGACTCCTAAAAGGAATAGGTATGTGGTACGGTAAGTAAACCAACTCCAAAACAATTTTTAAGGCAATATTTCTCCGTTTTGGAATATTTAGAAAAATAGAAAAATAAGTAGCAGTCCGGGAAGGACACGAGGGCCTCACGAGGGTGGTAGGCGCGCCCTACCCCCCTAGGCGTGCCCCTACCTCGTGAGTGCCTCGTGTGCCTTCCGGACTTCATTTTCTTGCACGTTACGCATCTCGGTCGGTAAAAATTCATTATATAACCTCCCGAAGGTTTTGACTCCCGTATCACGCGAAAATCTCTTGTTCTTGTTTCGAGCTGTTTTCTGTTAGGGTTTTCCAGGCTAGGCATCATGTCGTCTCCCTCCTCCAACAATGGTGACAACGATGCTTGGCTAATGAAGATAGATCTGAAGAGGGAAGAACCCATGAGGGTCAACAAAGATGAAAAGATCAAGAAGGCCACGGAGGATCAAGCTCCGGCAGCAAAAGACATCCTTCAACTTGATCATAACCTTCTTACCCCAACTGAGATCAAAGCTTTCAAGATGGTTGAGTTAGCTCGTATACAAAACAAGTATCTCACACAAGAAAATATTTTGTTGAAGGAGCATATTGTCGCACTCAAGGGCATTATTCGCAAGCTGGAGGACCTCTTACGCTTGATGTGCGATTATCCATCACCACCACCGTCTCCTCCAACAAAGAAGAATTGAGTATCTGGGTACGGGCACTCCACTTGGCAACTGCCAAGCTTGGGGGAGGTGCCCCGGTATCGTATCACAATCACAACTCCTATGTTTACTGTTTTTCTTAGTTCGATCTTATTAGTAGTATCTTGATCTAGTAGAATAAAGTTTATGGCATGATCTAGTTTTGAGTTTTGCTTTATGATCTCTCTATGTAATCGAGTCCGTGAGCTATATATAATAAAGATTAGTGTTGAGTCAAGGGCTTGATTATTTTGCCATGATCTTGGGTGAATAAAAGAAAAGAAGAAAAGAATAAGAAGAAACAAAAAGTTCATATTGATCTTATTGAGAGTAATGACTTCACATAGAAAGAGTATGATGATTAAAAGTTATTGGGAGTTGGGAGGCATAGCTTTGGTCATTGTTGCAATTAATAGGAAGTAATAACGAAAGAGAGGTTTTCACATATAGATATATTATCATTGACATCTTTTATGATTGGGAGCACTCATTAAAATATGACATGCTAAAGAGTTGATGTTGGACAAGGAAGACAACGTAATGAGTTATGTCTTTCTTATATCTGAGATAAAGTATGTTGTCATGGTTCCTCTAACTTGTTGAGCTTGCCTTTCCCCCTCATGCTAGCCAAATTCTCAGCACCAAGTAGAAATACTACTTGTGCTTCCAAAATCCCTAAACCAGTTTTGCCATGAGAGTCCACCATATCTACCTATGGATTGAGTAAGATCCTTCAAGTAAGTTGTCATCGGTGCAAAGCAATAAAAATTGCTCTAAATAAGCTTTATACGATCTTGTGATGTGGAAGTAATAAAAGCGACGGACTGCATAATAAAGGTTCATATCACAAGGGGCAATATAAAGTGACGTTCTTTCGCATTGAGATTTTGTGCATCCAACCATAAAAGCGCATGGCAACCTCTGCTTCCCTCTGCGAAGGGCCTATCCTTTATTATTATCTTCTACCTTATGCAAGAGTCATGGTGATCTTCACCTTTTCTTTTTCATTTTATCCTTTGGCAAGCTCATCATGTTGGAAAGAACATGATATATATATATATATATATCTATTTGGATGTAGGGGAGCATGAACCATTATTGTTGACATTACCCTTGAGGTAAAAGGTTGTGGGGTAAAACTATAAGCCCCTATCTTTCTCTGTGTCCGATTAAAACTCTGTAACCACATGTATTGCATGAGTGTTAGCAATTATGGAGGACTAAATGATAGTTGAGTATGTGGACTTGCTTTTTAGCTCTGATATAGACTCTTGCCGATGTTATGATAAATTGCAATTGCTTCAATGACTGAGATTATAGTTTGTTGGAACCCAATAAGGTTTATGATTTATACTTTTGCATTGTGAATAGATCAGCACTTGAACATAAGTAATCATATGGCAAAATCTATATATGTTGCTGTCATGAGAATAATAATGATACCTTCATGTCTGTATTTTATTTTTATCGACGCCTCTACCTCTAAACATGAGGACATATTTATTGTTATCGGCTTTTCGCTTGAGGACAAGCGAAGTCTAAGCTTGGGGGAGTTGATACGTCCATTTTGCATCATGCTTTTATATCGATATTTATTACATTATGGACTGTTATTTCACTTTATGTCACAATACTTATGGCTATTCTCTCTTATTTTACAAGGTTTACATAAAGAGGGAGAATGCTGGCAGCTGGAATTCTGGTCTGGATAAGGAGCAAATATTAGAGACCTATTCTGCACAACTCCAAAAGTCCTGAAACTCCACGGAATGTCTTAAAATAAATAAAGAAAAATCCACGCCAAAGATGAAGGCCAGGGGGCCCACACCCTGCTCACGAGGGTGGGGGGCGCCCCCCTAGGGCGCGCCCCCTTATCTCGTGGGCCCCCTGGTGGCTCTCCGATGTCCATCTTCTCCTATATGAGGTCTTTTGATGAGAAAAAAAATAGGGAGGAACTTTTCGGGACGAGACTCCGCCGCCACGAGGCGGAACCTTGGCGGATCCAATCTAGAGCTCCGGCAGAGCTGTTCTGCCGGGGAACTTCCCTCCCGGAGTGGGAAATCATCACCATCGTCATCACCAATGCTCCTCTCATCGGGAGAGGGAAATCTCCATCAACATCTTCACCAGCACCATCTCATCTCCAAACCCTAGTTCATCTCTTGTATCCAATTCTTGTCTCAAAGTCCGGGATTGGTGCTAGTAGGTTGCTAGTAGTGTTGATTACTCCTTGTAGTTGATGCTAGTTGGTTTAATTGGTGGAGGATTATATGTTCAGATCCTATATGCATATTATTACCCCTCTGATTATGAACATGAATATGCTTTGTGAGAAATTAGGTTCGTTCCTGAGGACAAGGGAGAAGTCTTGCTATGAGTAGTCATGTGAATTTGGTATTCGTTTGATATTTTGATAAGATGTATGTTGTCTAGCCTCTAGTGGTGTTATGTGAACGTCGACTACATAACACTTCACCATTATTTGGGCCTAGAGGAAGGCATTGGGAAGTAATAAGTAGATGATGGGTTGCTAGAGTGACAGAGGCTTAAACCCTAGTTTATGCGTTGCTTCGTAAGGGGCTAATATGGATCCACATGTTTCATGCTATGGTTAGGTTTACCTTAATACTTTTGTTGTAGTTGCGGATGCTTGCAATAGAGGTTAATCATAAGTGGGATGCTTGTTCAAGTCAGAACAACACCCAAGCACCGGTCCACCCACATATCAAATTATCAAAGTATCGAACACGAATCATATGAACATGATGAAAACTAGCTTGACGATATTCCCATGTGTCCTCGGGAGCGCTTTTCCTATTATAAGAGTTTGTTCCGGCTTGTCCTTTGGTACAAAAGGATTGGGCCACCTTGCTGCACTTTATTTACTTTTGTTACTTGTTGCTCGTTACAATTTATCCTATCACAAAACTATCTGTTACCACTTATTTCAGTACTTGCAGAGAATACCTTGCTGAAAATCGCTTATCATTTCCTTCTGCTCCTTGTTGGGTTCGATACTCTTACTTATCGAAAGGACTACGATAGATCCCCTATACTTGTGGGTCATCATGCCCCTGCCTTGTGGACTCCCCGAGGCCCCCCTGACGCGAAATCAACACCAACTTCTCCTATAAATACAGAAACCTCCAAAAACCTAGGCCCTCTCTGGTACCCTACCGAAGGGGGCCATCATCACCGGAGGGCATGGAGGAGGATCCCGGAGGGGCCATCATCACCATGAAGGCCAAGGTCCAGAGGGAGAAC
Source organism: Triticum dicoccoides (assembly GCF_002162155.2). Lineage (NCBI taxonomy): Eukaryota > Viridiplantae > Streptophyta > Magnoliopsida > Poales > Poaceae > Triticum > Triticum dicoccoides. The sequence goes on along the minus strand of NC_041390.1, from coordinate 565,386,890 downwards.
CTCTCCCCATCCAGGAGGAGGACATGGAGGAGGAAGCACAAGGGGGAGAACCTCTCCTCCTCTCTCTCAGTGACACCGGAGTGCCATCGGGAGGGGAATCATCGCCGCGATGATCGTCTTCATCAACATCACCCTCATCATCTCTTTTACGTGGTCCACTCTCCCACACCTTGCTGTAATCCCTACTTGAACATGGTGCTTCATGCCACATATTATGATTCAATGATGTGTTTCCATCCTATGATGTTTTGAGTAGATATCATTTGCCTTTGGGTTGATTGATGATCTAGATTGGTATGAATTGTATGTTTTACTTTGGTGCTGTCCTATGGTGCCCTTCATGTCGTGCAAGCGTGAGGGATTCCCGTTGTAGGGTGTTGCAATATATCCATGGTTTGCTTATTGTCTGCGTTGCGTGAGTGACTGAAACACAAACACGGGTAAGCGTGACATGGTGTATGGGAATAAAGAGGACTTAATACTTTAATGCTATGGTTGGGTTTTACCTTAATGATCTTTAGTAGTTGAGGATGCTTGCTAGAGTTCCAATCATAAGTGCATATGATCCAAGAATAGAAAGTATGTTAGCTTATGCTTCTCCCTCATATGAAACTACAATAGTGATTACCGGTCTTGTTAACAATTGCCTAGGACAATTCCGCACACCGATCCACCATTATTCCACACTTGCTATTTATAATATTTAGTAATATATTCTAACTTTATGATAACATCACCTACTTTTATATTTTATCTCTCTAATATCATACAAAGTTATCCTCTTCATACCCACAGCATAGTTTTATTTCTCGTTGCTAGTTGGAAGCCAAAGGCTCTGGTGGTGACGCCGTCTTGGGCTCCACGATGACCTCCGTCTTGCCGTCCTTCTGGTCTTGGTCTTGTTGCACCAAAATGGCAATCTTTGCCTGATGCCTCGGTACTCCTTCCCTGCGCTGGTTTCCTTAGCACCAAAGAGGAAACAAGGACGCTGCGCGCGCTGGCGCCCGCCTGGCGCCAGCCTGGTGTTGATCGTCATGGCTCACGTCACGAGAGCATCGTGAGGTTCGCCTCGCCTTGATATCTCCGCTCCTCGTGAGCCTGCCTGACTAGGCCGCTCCAGATGAGGTCTTGTGTCGTCCGCCTCGCGAGGCTTGGCCCCTCGCGAGGGTCTTGGATGCCTTGTTGATGAAGATGGGCCGTACGGCCTGCTGGCTTAGCCACGCAGCGGGCCGCAGGCAGGCAAGTCTGGGGACCCCCGTTCCCAGAACGCCGACAGCGTGCGGGGCCGCTCTTGCATTACTGAGGGGGACGCCCGTGGAGGAAGAGGAGGTCCAGAAGCACGAGGAGGTGTTGGCCCTGGAAGCAGTGGAGCGCAGCCTCGAGCTCGAGCAACTAGAGATGAGGGAGCGTCAAATTGCTCAAGCAGAAGACGCCGTCGGGGCCCGCGAGGCCGGAGTCGAGGAGGAGATCAATCACCGGGTGGCCGAGGTTCGCGCAAATCTGGAGGGCAGGTACAACTTGAAGCTGAAGCTCACGAGTCTGGAGGATGCGGGCAGGGCCGCCGCCCTCAGGCCTAGGTCGGATGAGGCCGAGAGGCGTGCGGAGGCCACAGTCGCCGCCCTGGTTACGGCGCAGGCAGACTTGGCCTCCGCCCGCGCCGTGCTGCTTTCCCTCCGGAAACGAGTTGACGACACCGAGGCCGTCGCTCGGCGAAATAGGGAGGAACTGCTCCTGCGCCGGATGCTGGAGTGCGAGCATGCTCCTATGCTTCAAGGCCTCCGGAACAGGGCCAACACCGCCCTGGGTTATATCTGCGACAAGAATGCTCCGGTCCCTCACTCGAATGACTATGCCAGCCACCTAACCTTCTTTACCAAGGTGGTGATGCGCCTGGAGGCTCGATTTTCCAGGGCTCGCCAACTTGTGGAGGAAAGGGGCCGTGGTCTGCTTGAGCACGCTTTCTCCTGTGTCTTCAGCCACCTTCTGAATGCCGACCCCAACTTTGACTTCGACGCCGCCATTGCCCCTATACCCACGGCCGTCCGGGGTGACCTGGCGCGTTGGGTAGAGGACCATGTGGACGCGTTGGTTAGGGCCTTCACCTCGGAGGATGACGCGGTGGTGGTCGTCGCAGACGAAGGCGACGTGGTTGACGACATCGATGGGGGCGTCGCCGACGGTGGCGACGACATTGATGAAGACGACGACGACACGAGCGACGCGTCCGCGGGTGATGTAGCGAGTGATGTTTCGGGCAGATCCCATGTTCTCCTGTCATTTCATCCTGCACGAAAAACTCAGGCGTGGCCCTTGGAAGACTCGTAAGAGCATTTTGAGAGGGGGAGCCCCTCATGCAAGCAAATTGTAGTTTTTACTTTCCTATGCGATGTGGGTATGTGCCCTCGTGAACTCGTGGATCGAGGGGCGAGTTTTCCATCGTGGTTTACCTTAGTCAGCGCCAGCTTCGGGCTGGGTCGTGCGGCGACGAGTTTCTAAGAATCATGCGGAGCTTATCGCCCCGTTTGAGGGTGGGCTGTAAGAGGTGAGCACCAGCCGCAGTGCTGGCGCATGCTTGACGATCGTGCACTCCGCGCGGTCCAGCTTGCGAGGAGCTTGCGAGGGAGAGGCTGTGGACATGAATCCCAAACCAAACGAGGTCCACAAGGCAATAAATGGCTTGAACGAGAAAAGGCACCCCCCATGCGCATCGATAAAAATTCGGCTTCAACTTAAATCCAGATCCAGAAAGCAAAACCACAGAAAGAGAGAGATCCAAAGCAAAAGGCCGTGTCCGACACCTAGTCTAGTCTTTGGGTCTTCAAGTCTTCTCACCAACGCGGAGCTAAGTGCTACCACTAGGTGTGGGAGGGAGCCCCAGGGCCTGAGGTCGGCGCTCCTGAGACTCCGGGGCGTGTACAGCCCCAACTCATTATTACGTGAGAGTGTCACGGGCGTCGAGCTTCACAGGCACTGGGCCTTCTTCACAGGTACCGGCCTTGCTTCATATCACCAGACAAGGGCCCCGCCTTGCGCCACCCTCGACCTCCTTTGAGCCGACTGGTCACCAGGACGACACAAAAGAGGGAAAGGGGACGCCAGCGGTTCCCTCGGCGACCACAGGTCCTCTGCCGGGGGGAGGGTCGTCGAAGCCTCCCTGGTAGAGGGCCTACCTCCGGGTGTCCCCTGGCTGCGCGCGCATTGGGGAGGGGCCTGGCTCCCGACCCCTCTCCTGCAGCCACCAGCGTGATCCTCCCGCCGACAGGGGGGGCGTCGAGCTAGGGCCGCCGGCCGTTGCGGTGATCTGTTCCTCCTGCGACTCATGGTTAGCGTAAGCTTGCTCCTAAGGGATTAGGGGTACCATGTAGTGGTCATCGCACACACGGTCGTGGTGGTTCCCCGGCAGCTCCTGGAAGGCTTCGACTCTTAGCGTCCCTTCTTCTCAATCTTCTCCAACGAACGAGTCTGGGTCGTCCTCCGGTGTCTACTCCTGGTCCATCATGCAGGGCATGTAGACTTCTGGGGCTGTTACCCCGAACACCTTGCCGTGGTGCCCCACACTCCATGTCTCCCGGCCTAGCGTGACGTCCTAGGGGTGATAGCGCGGCGTCCCACTTGGACCATGGAAGGCAACGCTTGTACTCATGCTCGTTGCGGGCGGTATGGGGACGGCGGGGCCCCCTGTGCCGCCGGCCATGCTGGTGTTGACGAAGCCCCCTGGCGCACCTGACAACGCATGGTGGCGACGTGGTCCGCCGTGAATCCCCGCTGCAGCCTGAGGAGGGAGCTGATGGCAGAAGGGCGGGGCTCCCAAGGCCACCGCGTCCAGCAGCTCGGCAACGCGTTCCAGCAGCGCGTCCCGGCCGCTTTCCATTAGTCGGCACCACAGCAGCTCCCTTGCCACGGTGAGTGCTGCCCGCGTGTTCACCTGTTCCTGCCGTGAGTGCAGTGTCGTCGCCACGACATGGCTTGCTGCACTAGCAGCGGCTGACACCTGCCGTGGAGTGAGGGTAGGAGACGCCTGGCCGCGTCGCCTGCACCCCACAGGATTGGACGGTGCTCGTGCCACCTGGAGCGCGGGGTTGGGGTCTTCATAGGCGGGCGGCGCCGACCGGGCTGGCCAGGCTGCCCAGCGGTCTGAGACAGCTCTTGGGTCGTCGTACATCACGGCCGCGGAGCGTCTGCAAGTCGATTGGCAGAGTGCGCCAAATGTCGGATGTGGGGTTCCGGCAAACCCTTAAGGTTCGAACATTGGGGTGCGCACAAAGTCTTTTCCTCCCACCGATCTACGCCCTAGCTCGCTAAGATCTCGCGGACGAACTCAACGAACTCGCAACACAGAAAGACACAAGATTTATACTGGTTGGGTCCACCGTTGTGGTGTAATACCCTACTCCAATGTGGTGGTGGTGGATTGCCTCTAGGGATAATGATGAACAATACAATGGGAAGAACAGCCTCCTGAGGTTGAGGTGTTCTTGTGCTTGGCTAACTTGTGTGGTTCTGGATGGTCTAAAATGGTCCTCTCTTGCCTATGGTGGTGGCTAGTCCTACTTATAGAGGCCCTGGTCCTCTTCTCAATTATTGAGCGGGAAGGGAGCCAACAACGGCAGGCAAATTTAAAGGGGGACAAGTAGTACAAGATATCTTGACAAAGACGGTCTCCGCCTGCGAAAGGCTCTGGTGATGACGCCATCTTGGGCTCCACGATGACCTCCATCTTGCCGTCCTTCTGGTCCTAGTCTTGTTGCACCGATATGGCAACCTTTTCCTGATGCCTCGGTACTCCTCGCCTGCACAGGCCTCCTTAGCACCACAGAGGAAACAAGGATGCTACGCGCGCTGGCGCCCGCCTGGTGTCGGTCGTCATGGCTCGCGTCACGAGAGCCTCATGAGGTTTGCCTCTCCTAGATATCTCCGCTCCTCGTGAGCCTGCCCGACTAGGCCACTCCAGATGAGGTCTTGTGTCGGCCGCCTCGCGAGGCTTGGCCCCTCGCGAGGGTCTTGGATGCCTTGTTGATGAAGATGGGTCATACGGCCTGCTGGCTTAGCCACGCAGCGGGTCGCAGGCAAGCAAGTCTGGGGACCCCCATTCCCAGATGCCGACAGCGGTGGGCTGTATATAGACAAGAAGGGGTGATCCATCGGAACTTGCCAGTCGCAACTGAGTATATCGGCCCTCCTCGTCCTCATCTCCCCCTTGGTTATAAAAAATTTCAAGTATAGGTGGTGGAATGTCCACAGGACCTTGGAAACATAAGAAGAAGGTTAACTAGTAGAGAAGGGAAACTTGCTAACTCGCATGCATGTGGATGAAACAATTATAATTACAGTGGAAGACAAACGTACTGAAACTACAAGGATCCCATGCAAAAACAGTGCCACGAGTGGTGGCAGCAAACACAAGACCCTCGTATTCAATTGCATCACAGTACACATCCGTCTATAGAAACTGATTTTTGAGCAATATCCATCCAGTCGAACCATGAAGGACGACAACAAACTTGTCGAAGATAGCAACAACTTGATAGTTCTTGTAATTCCAAGAGTGGTTGGGAACTCAAGAAATTGCTATCTTCCGTAGACGATAGTCACCATGATCATATTTGAACGTACGTAGATCATCTGTGTGCTCAACCTCAGGGCACTCGAAGATTTTTGGAAGTGGAATCTGCTGACGAGTGTACACATTCACAAGTTCCCACTCACAATTGTACAAAATATAAACAACCCAATCTCCATTGGCGCCTGCCCAAGCCTTGCCCTCAAGCGATGGCATCTTAATATCATACGTATCATTATCAAGCGGCATCAACTTGCACAAGGTGAGGCTTCCCTTGTCCCCACGGCAGTCAGCAGGGTCATGGCGAAGAAGATAGGGGAGATCAAACCGCTCCTGGACCCTTGGGTTCCTTGTAATGATGCTATTAGTTGAGTCGAGAATGTTCTTGGACGAACCTGCCATGCTAACCGAGGTGATGACGTCGCACCGATCAATGAGTTCCCCCACCACATCATCTTTCAGACCAGGGCAAGAATAACGGGGTCATTTTCGGCTTGTTCCCTCCATGGAGAAGACGATCGAACAATGGCAGAAGGAAGGGTGAAGGCAAATGGAGGAGGAAGGAAGAGCGTGCGACAACAGTTCCAAATCGAGAGGGAAAGGCAAAGTGTCGGTGGCCGGTTGCCAGTTTGCCATGGTACATGAAGAGGCGCCCCGGCCTACACGTCCTTTCGGAAATTGTACAAAAGGACTCGCCGTCGTCTCACTAACATGTTGGAACAGGACCACATGTCAACAAAACATGGTGTGTAATTTCTCGTGCAAAATGCGATCTGGCCGCGTTGGCCCGAGGTGCCGCATTAGTAATCGGCCTTTATTTTTTTAACATACAATCTGAGTGGATGGCTCCTATGGTCATCACACGTGAGCGGATATATAGGTGGGCTAGGTGGGCAGGCAGCAACAATCTAAGTGCTAAAAGAGTTGATCTCGAAAAAAGAGTTGATCCAATGCTTGGTTTTGTTTGGATTTTCCAACTATGACCATTGGATAGAGTGAATCAATGGCTTACATTCAAAGTTATTCTCATAGTACTATAGAATGGTATAGGAATGTGGAGAGATTTGGTTGATTTTATATCGCTGAATAATATAAAATATTATGAGTGCAGACGCTCCACCCTGAGGTTTGTAGCTCCTTCTCGGTCATCGGGAATCTATGTTCTTCCACTCTTTCGTTTAAGACATGAGCTTTGTTCATCCTGTTGCCGTCACGTGGGACATCTATATGCCTCCATTTTACAAAATCATACTATATGCCTCCAGGACACGCGGGACATCTAGCATCAAGGTGGTGTGTCATGCAAGAAAATGGAGATATGCAGTGCATAAGTGAGTCATGCACTTCGATGGCACCTAGTACTACGCAATATTTTTTCTCCTCGATGGCACATGAATAGTGCATGTACTCAATGACAGAGGACGAGATGGTATCCATGGACATGGCCGGCCCTTTTTGAAGAGAGTACTAATAGATACGTAACTTTGATGTGTCCCGTCAACTCGCAGAACGATGACAAGCTTGCTTACCATGCCTTCTCCCTCGCCAACGCGTGCGCCGTGGCTCACAGCATGAGGAGAAACTTTTGCTTACAAGCGGTGGGCGTGCAGCAGTCATTTGGTGTCAAATTGCCAGAAGTAGTACCATCATTATTGTTCGACTTCCGGAAGAGGAGAAGAGACAAGCGCAAGGTCACCTACTAACCTAGTACAGTACTACTATAGCCAAAGGTAGTCCACCTTTTTAGAGCATGGTTAATTAATATAGGTGGCTCTTGCAGCGGCACATCATTTAGAGCAAGTACTCTCTTCGTAGGATCAAAGGAAGTGAAACAAAAGTTGGAGTGGATGCTAGATTGCCAATTAAAACATGATTGCATAGGAAAAAAAATCCTATAGCATACTATCCTATGAATCAAACGACCAATGTAGGAAAATTATGAGGGGGGTCTCTCCAACAGTGTTCCTTGGCTCGCACCTAGCATCACGGTGGTCGAACTTGGAGTCATTCATCTGGTACACGTGGCATCTCAGATCTGGTACTCCAATATTAGGTTGTCTCTATGTGATGTGGCAACTTCATATACTAACCGGATGCTGGCTATACTACTACAATACTCACACTCCAAGAAGTGACTCGAAAACCATTCCTAAATTGAGTCTATGACACGCATTTGCAAATGTACCATTCATTACATACAACAAGTCATCAACACACAACGACAACGATGATACATGTTGGATTATAGATTATTTCCAACAAAACATTCTAGTAAATACTGAAGTTTTCATCACACAACAAATAACAAGCAATGAAATGAACTTCAACTCAACCAATCCTTGGCGTTGGAAATGCTTGCTTTGAACAATAGGTGCTCTGCGAAGGGCCAACTATTGTCAATATCGAGAGCAACGCATGATTGATCATCCAGGCTGAAGCGGCATATATCAGGAGTAGGGTAGGGAACCACCGCAATGTGCGAGGTATAGATACAGTTGCTTCTCATAAATAGTAGTAACATTGTGTCAACAGCAGCTGGATCACCTTTAATCATCATTTGATAGTTTGGTCCAAGGAAGAGCGAGTTTGCTCCAAGACTATCAATACTGTACGAGGAAGAAGGTGTTGGTTCTAGCACACCAGTATCCACCCCGAATACCCTGCAACGGGTATTGGAATAGGTCCCGAGAGGGCGACCATGGGAGACAACACGTGCTCCCTCAATAGTAACAATCTCAGTGCATTGTTACAGACAAGAAGAGGTGATCCATCAGAATTAGTTGCCAGCCGCCACTGAGTATATAAGTCCTGCTCGTCCTCATGATCGTGATCATCACCATCGTCATCTCCCCCTTGGTTATAAAATTTTTCAAGTATAGGTGGTGGGATGTTCACAGGACCTTGGAAACACAAGAAGAAGGTTAATTAGTAAAGGGAAACATGCAAACCCGCATGCATGTGGATGAAACAATTATAATTATGGTGGAAGACAAACGTACCGAAACAACGAGGATCCCATGCAAAAACAATGCCATGAGTGGTGGAAGCAAACACAAGATCCTCGTATTTAATTGCATCATAGTACTCATCATCCGTGTAAAAAAATTGATTTTTGAGCAATATCCATGGATAGACCGTGGAATCAGTAACGACGGCAACAAGCCTGTCAAATATAGCAACAACTTCATAGTTCTTGTAATTCCAAGAGCGGTTGGGAACTTGACAAATTGATATCTTCCGTAGATGACAGCCACCATGATCATATTTGGACGTACGTAGATCATCTGTGTGCTCAACCTCATGGCACTCTGAGATTTTGGAAGTGGAATCCGCTGATGAGTGTACACATTCACAAGTTCCCACTCGCAATTGTACCCAATATAAACAACCCAATCTCCATTTGCACCAGCCCAGGCCTTACCCTTAAGCGATGGCATCTTGACATCACACGTATCATTATCAAGTGGCATCAACTTGCACAAGGCGTGGCCTCCGCTGTCCGCGCCCATGCGAACAGGCTTATAGCAAAGAAGATAAGGGAGATCAAACCGCTCCTGGACCCTTGAGTTCCCTGTAATGATGTTATTAGTTCAGTCGAGAATGTTCTTGAACGAACCTGCCATGCTAGCCGAGGCGATGACATCGCACCGATCAATGAGTCCCCCCACCACGTCATCTTTCAGATCGGGGCAAGAATAACGGGGTCATTTCCGGCTTGTTCCCTCCATGGAGAAGACGATCGAACAATGTCAGAAGGAAGGGTGAAGGCAAATGGAGGCGGGAGGAAGAGTGTGTGACAGCAGTTCCAAATCGAGAGGGAAAGGCGAAGAGTCGGTGGACGGTTGCCAGTTTTCCATGGTACAGGAAGAGGCGCCCCGGCCTACACGTCCTTTTGGAAATTGTACAAAAGGACTCGCCGTCGTCTCACTAACATGTTGGAACGGGACCACATGTCAACGAAACATGGTGTGTAATTTCTCGTACAAAATGCCGTCTGGCCGCGTTGGCCCGAAGTGCCATATTATTTCTCGACTTTATATTTGTAATGGTGTGCCGTTCAGTTTTAAAGCACGACTAACTGGTATTGTTTGCAGAGAAAATATAAACTACTCTAGCACTACTCCACCTCTAGTACTAGTAGTATAAAAAAGATATATAGGCTGGAGCTTCGGAGCTTTCTTGCTAAGGGCTGCCCACTTGCTTCTCACACTATCACCCTCTCTCCATATCTAAAAAGGCGGCCCCTCTCTCCCTCCTCACCGGTGGTCACAGATCCGCCGTGGAAGAAAAGGACGTGCAACATTGACGCACTGACGACAAGCACTAGGCCGTCCTCTCAGACCTAGCGCCCGCGCGGGATGGCCTCCGTCCCCAAGCTCGTTGTCGTAGTGCGTGCAGAGGACGACCACCATGAGCGAAGCCACTTCCCACCGACCCTCAGGTATGCTACCTCTTTTCGAACCATACCCTTGTTCTATTGCCCCATCTGCCATGTCGCTGCATGTGGATCTTATCCCAATTTGCTATCCTCTGCTCTGCTGGTCACGCAGATGAAAACCTTAATTTGCACTATTAAAGGAAACCCTACTTCATGCAGACTAATCCATGTCTGCGTTGAATAAGGAAAGGAAGGAAGACTGTATTGTCCAAGAGAGTAGGCATCGAACCCGCATCTAGGTTGAAAAGGGGAAAATTAGTAGCTAAGGAACGAGTCTCGTGTCTCTTGGTTGAATAAGGGTAGGAAGGCATGACAACGCAATAGAGAATGACTAGGTCAATCGGTTTGTTGTCCTCACATAGGAAAAAGGTGGCTAAACATAACAAAAATGGGACGTAATCCACATATGCTGCCTGGATATTTGTTGCTCTGGGCAACCATACCCCCTCACCACTCTATGCGTATGTGGAGGTACATCGTACTGGTGCGCCCACTGTACGAATGGGCCTCCCATGCTCTTATTGTCACTTTTTTGCTGTTAGTATAATGCCGGCAGTCAAGTCAAGCAATGCTACTGCTATAGTGATGCCACAATTAACTAACGCCACACTCAGTCTAATGCCACCGATAAATTTAAGCAATGCCATTTAATGTCACTGGATTATTTCAGGGTTAGCTGTTGATTGTGGATGTATTAAAGATTTTTCAGCTAAGGCATTCTAATGCTGTTGCACAGCCAGTATACCAATGATGAAACTTGTTACTACCTTCAGATTTTTGCACTGTTAATGCTTAGAGATTACATACCTCACTTTCATGAGATAAGTTAATTTTTTTGTACAGTGTCACCAAAATGCCAAGGCGCTGATGTCATTTTATTTTGGTTAAACTGCACAAAAAATTATGAAGACAAGAGGAAAGGTCAAGAGTGGGCACCTCCTCCTCCGGCTGTTCTCTTGATTCGTTCGATCAAGTTTTTATGTTTGATCGATTATCAAGATTGGGATAGCAATTTTTAAGCCCCCCCCCCCGAGTTCGAAATGATATTTACCTTGGAGGTACATGGTTTGCAATTTTTTTATACTGTCATTAGTTAAGAATGCTAGTTACCTTCAGACGTTTGTATTTGGTTTAATGCTCATGCACAACTAGTATACCAATGCTGAAATGTGTTACCTTTACATTTTGTATTGTTAATTCTTATAGAAATCTTCCAGTGCCGGAGTTTATTGAAATCTGTTCAGTAAAACCATTGTACTGTACCCTATAATAAAATAACTACTCTACTGTTGCACTAGCCACCAGATTAGTGTATATTTGTAGTATTCGAAATTTCGAATGGTGTTGCATTAGCGTATGGACATAAATAAAGTGGGGCAAGCTTTCCTAGATATGTGCTCAAGAAAACTACTGCCTGTTTTTCTAAATACTAGACGTTTGGGTACTGTAAACTGAACAGCAAAAACATCTTATATTAAGGAACAGAGGGTGTAGAGTTCACTCAAATTATCCCGGTAAAGCTAGTCACACCTTTGTTAAAATTAATGTTCATTGTTATCGGAGGAGGTCTGTAAGTTTGTCTCTAATGCCTGTCGACTACATACCTGACATCATGATGTAATGTTAAGTCATTTCCTTTTGTACAGTGTCACTAAATTGTCAAGGCAGTGATGGCATTTTATTTTAGTTGCACTGCACAAAATATGCTTAAAAGAAGAGGAAAGGTCAGGAATCGATCATTCTTATAGAAAGAACTATATATGCCTTTCTGACATCAGCCGTTGTTGCCTTATTTATTCCTTCAAACAGGTGGTTAGAAATAGTCTTGCTACCTTTTCCCATTAAGAAATTGGAATGCTTATATTTGTGAGTCTATGCTTCAACTAGTGCCACTTTTATAGTAATCACACTTTCAATATCTATGCAAACAGGGATGCTCGATTTTAGTGGAACTGCACAAAAAGTCCAACTGGTTCAACATTAGGAGCATGTTTTCTTCCAAACCTTTATATCCAATTGGTGGCACTATGAGCTGTTCATTAAGAAGGTACATGGTTTGCTACTACCTTGCTACTCTTTTGGTACTGTCATTAGATAGTAATACTGGTGGTTTGCATGTGAATTTATTGGCAGGGTGGACCTACATTGGATGCTCAATTTCGGTTGTATCGATTTCACCTCTTCCATCACTGCGAACATGCATATCCTTGGTCTGATGAAGAATAGGCGCTATATTTCTGCTCTGAACAAGCAAATCAATTCAGTATGAATTTGTCCAGGGCAAAACATGACCGTATCAAATTGTCCAGAGCAAAACATGACAGATGCTAAGCGGAAGAGACATGTTTAAACCGAAAATACAAGGTGGGTATATGTTTACTAGCTGCTTGATATTTGTGCACACAGAGATGTCTGCCCGTTGCTATTTGGCAAACACACAAAGTGACCACAATTTTGGTTGAACTACACAAGAGAATAGTATAGTCACTGCATGCAGTGCCATTTGAAAATAGACACAGAAAGATTGGATAGTCACTTCATGGACTGCAGAAAAGTAGTACTGTACTATTTATTGGTCAACACTAGGTGCTTCATTGCTTTGGTCTGATTATATAGTGGGCATCATTTTGCCTAAGTTAAAGTTTGTATTCCGAAAATAGTCTCGCCGTGTGATCGAGAGAAGACCAAATCATATTGCAGTGGATGTTCCTCCATCATGCGTGGTTCATTCTCATGGTTCCAGCTGTTGGTGAAACCACTTATGTTTGCAAGAGGAATTGTAGACTTCAGAAACAAATTTGTCTTTCAGTCTGTGTTGAGTGTTGGCCAAGAGAAGCATCCATGTTAGTAGGAAGAACATATGTTTTTCTAGATCTTTGCTTTTGGAGCTACATATTTGTATATGATCTGTGAATCATTGAGATGCATTAACATGATGATCTTATGTATGGGAATTGTACTAGTTGGTTTTAGTTGTGGATGATCTTTGCTTTTGGAGCTACATATTTTGTATATGATCTGTGAATCATTGAGATGCATTAACGGTTCCTTATATCTGTTCACTCAGTGTTTACAAGTTAATGATCGATCACTAGCTACCCTACTAATGTGCTCCTGGCAGTTTTAGTTGTGACGCAAGATCCGAAGTGGCCGTTTTAGTTGCGACGCAAGATCCGAAGTGGCAGTTTTTTGAATAAAAATGCCTACCTCTGAAGAAACTAACAAGCTGCTTTGAAGAAAATGCCATGCGAATCTGAAGAAACTGCCAGCGAAAACGTTCACAAATGCCTTATCTCCCAGCTAAAGTTCATCAACTAATGCCCTCGGCTGCGACTCATTGCATGCTGCTCTGCGTACTGGCTGCAAGCGATTTTGAGTGCCTGCATGCAGTCGGCCGTAATTAAGGCAGCTAACTGATGCGAAAAAAGATGCCCTTTAATTGTTGCGGGCCTTTCAAATCCGTGGAATCATTATTGACAAGGAGGGAGATGATTCGAGTGCACTCATTTGACCGTCATGCCAGCGTGCGACCCGGCACAGACGGGACGGGACGACACAGTCAGAATTTCAGTTTCTCTAGTTTCCACGGCAAGCTGGCGCGCTAAGCCATGCCTGCTTAATTATGCATTGAATTCTGATGATCGTCGCGCTACCTTTCGCCTATAAGTACTATTTTCTGGCCTTCTATGGTGGCACTGTGACCCAACTCACCCTATCCTCATAAGCCCCCACCAGCCTGACATCGCTCGCCACTTATCCTCGCTCTCGGCACGTTCGCCATGCCCCCGTCCGTCCGCGATAGGCGAGGCCGGAGGCGGTCACCGCCGAAACTAGTGTTCGGTTTTTCACCGGAAGGTAGATGGAGGGAGGATGCATTCTATCGGTCTTTAGAAGGTAATGCGGAGATTGAGGACTTGTTGGAGCGCGACCGCTTGGCAGAGGAGCAGGAGTTGTTGGAGCGCGACCGCTTGGCGGAGGAGCAGCGTATCCCCGATTTGCGCCGCCAGCGGGACATGGAGCAGTAGCGCACCGATGCTCTGAGTTGCGAGCAGAGCGCCCGCAACTAGGCCGACTACGTGGAGCCAGCGCCCAGCAAATAGCCCTGGAGGCTGTCGGGCACGCATGCGTTCGCTACGCCGATTTTTACTACCAGCTCATCAAGTGGGTTTCTAGCTTAGAAGCCGAAGCTTCTGTGGACCACGCCGGCATGGAAAGGGACAACGCACGCGAGCAACGCGCCCTATCGCACCTCTGGCAAGTCTTAGGCGAGGCGGAGGACACCGGTGCCGGCGTTTAGCGTGTACTGCAGATGGCGGCCGACATCGTCTAGTTAGCTAAGAGTAAGTTAGTACTTGTACGGTACTAGAGTATTAGTGGGAGTAGATAGTTAACTTGGCTATGATGGTTATCAATGTGGAAGTTCAGTACTCTATATGTGGATCAGACCTGTTACTTTGCTCTGAATGTTGAACTTTTCGTTTGAAAGTATGGAATGGGCTGTTATTTTTTAAATGTGTTGTATTTGTCCTCCACGGGTTGAGAGGCTGACTTGTGGGCCTACCAAGTTGACACGTACACAATCAGGAGATGATTATACGTGGAGAGGATGACAACAGGGACCCGCCAAGGTCATGGCAGTATGCAAGCAAGTGCCTCCTTATTTCAAGCCAATAAAAAATGGCTCCTCCTGATGGATTTCTGACATCTTGTTCCCATGCCATTGTCAACGTAGTCAATAAATGAGAGAATTGCACAACGAGCGGCTGACCCCAGGGACCCAGCAGCTCGCCCAGTTATTTTTGTTTTGGGTTAATTTGATAAATGCCACTCCAAATCTGGTGTTTCTGAGAAATCCCTCTGCAATTTCCAAACTTTGAAAAATGTCATTTCATGCCATTTCCAGTGGCATTTTTCGAAGTCTAGAGTGGCGTTTTTCAAAGTTTGCAAATTGCAGTGGTGTTTTCCAAAGTTTGCAAAAATTGCAGTGGCATTTTTCAAACTTTGGAAATTGCAGTGGCATTTTTATGAATCGCCATAATTGGAGTAGCATTTATCTAATTTGTTTTTGAGATGGAAGCAGGGTGTCAACTGGGCTGTGCGGGGCACTCTGGCCTGTCTAGACAGTCTTCTCTTTTATGTTTACCACAGACAAGCCCGTTAGTTTTTTTTTCTTTCTGAAAATGGATAGCGCGGTTTTTTTGTTATTTGCCAAGTAAGTCGCTTTGTCATGCCTATTGGGTTGCAAATCTTTCAAGATGAGGAGAGCTTCATTCGGCTGGACGAGAAAATGGCCTATCCGTAATGAGAAATGGGCTGTACATTTTTAAAACACATCAAACTGGCAATTAGTTTCAAATTTCTTTTTTTCATTTCGAGAATTTAAATTGCATTAATTTTTATGCGTGGACAATTTGTTGGATTTTATATTGATATAGTTTATTTTTAAAACCAGTTTGAATGTGACTCAAAATTTCGGGATTAAAAACAGTTCGGACCGCACAAAAATATGCAAAATTTTGTATAATTTTTTAACCGTGGCCACAATATGGGCTGTAATGCTAACAAAAAGAATATGGGCTCCAAAAAAACCTTAAGAATTAGCAAATGGGCTATAAATTATTAAAAATAATGGCAGATGGGTTGTATGCTGTTTTCCACAGATTTGAGGCTTTCCTAAAAGAAAGGTTGACGCACAAGCAGTGACTGTTGGATGTACATCCAACGGCTGTCGTGCTTCTTCAATCTTTGCTATTCCTGCTCCAGCCGCTCAAACAAGCGTCGGCGGGACTGCCTGCTCCCTCCTCCCCGCGGCCGGCTGTGGTGCCGTGCAGGCCTCACCGCCCCATCGTACTCCCATCGTTGGCCTAGCCATACCTCTACTCACCCACACCTTCTGTTATTCTCCGGCAATGGCAGACGAACCAGTAAACCCTCGTACACTCGTACTCCCCTCCGCGTGGGAAACAACTGCCGAGTCTTCCCTGCCTCCGTGTCGTTCCCTTCCTAGGCCTCATCGTCGTCCACCGCCCTGGTGCTCTCGGCGTGGCCTGGTCAACATGGTCAACGACCGACATGCATCTGAAGCGGACTATACATGGAGAGGCTGACAGCTGGGTCCACAGCCGCACGCAAGGAGATGCCTCCTTATTACGCGCAAAATAATGATTCCTCCACCTAACATCTGGGACCCACCGAAAGGGCCTCTGTATTTTGCAAAAAACCGTTACCGCCGCTGACAGCTCGGACCCACCAGCTATATCTTCGCACGCAAGGAAGTGCATCCTTATTACATAGAAAAAATGAATACTCCCCTGCTAGTTGGGACCCAGTATAGTGGGAGGCTGACTTGTGGGCCTACTAAGTTGACGGGGATGGAGGGCTTTGTCAACTTAGTCAATATGCACGATTCTAGCTCCAGTGACCGTACGATGTCCATCCAATGGCCGTAGTGCTTCTTCAACCTCTGGTCTTCTTGCTCCAGCCGCCCAAACCAGCGCCGGTCGTGCCTCGTGCTCCTGCCTCCCGTGGCCGCCTGCGATGCTGCGGAGGCCTCACCGCCCCCTACTACTCCCACCACTGGCCAGGCCATCCCTCTACTCACCCACACCCCCTGTTATTCTGCGGCGACGGCAGCCTCACACTACAGTGAACCAGTGAACCCTCATACTCCTCTACGCGTGGGCATCCACTACCGCGTCTTCCCGGGCTCCGCGTCATCCCCTTCCTAGGCCTCGCCGTCGTCCACCGCCCTAGTGCTCTCGGTGCGGCGTGGTCAATGTGGTCAAGGAACGACTTCCATCGGAAGAGTACTGTACGTGGAAAGGCTGACAGCTGGGTCCACGGCAGCCGCAAGGAAGTGCCTCCTTATTACGCGGAAAATAATTATTCCTCCACCTGACAGCAGGGACCCACCGGACGGGCCACCGTATTTGGCGAAAAAACGTTTCCTCCCTGACTGCTGGGACCCACCGGAAGGGCCACCATATTTTGCGAAAAAACGTTCCCCTCACTGTCAGCTCGGACCCACCGGAAGTGCCGCCTTATTACACACAAAAAAAATGAATACTCCCCCTGCTAGTTGGGACCCACCTTGGTGGGTGGCTGACTTGTGGGCCTACTAAGTTGACGGGGACGGAGTGCTTTGTTAACTTAGTCAATATGAACGATTGTAGCTCTAGTGACCGTATGATGTCCATCCAACGGCCGTAGTGCTTCTTCAACCTCTGGTCTTCTTGCTCGAGCCGCCCAAAGCAGCGTCGGTCGTCCCACATGCTCCTGCCTCCCGTGGCCGGTTGTGCTGCCGCGGAGGCCTCACCGCCCCTACTATTCCCACCGCTGGCCAGGCCCTGCGGCGACGGTAGCCTCACACCGTAGCCGAACCACTGAACCCTCGTACTCCTCTCCGCGCGGGCTTCCACTGCCGCCTCTTCCCCGGCTCCGCGTCGTCCCCTTCCTAGGCCTCGCCGTCGTCCACCGCCCTGGTGCTCTCGGCGCGGCATGGTCAACATGGTCAAGGAATGACTTCCATCGGAAGAGTACTGTACATGGAGAGGCTGACAGCTGGGTCCACGGCCGCAGCAAGGAAGTGCCTCCTTATTACGTGCAAAATAATTATTCCTCCACCTGACAACAGGGACCCACCGGACGGCCCACCGTATGTCGCGAAAAAAACATTTCCCCCTAACTGTTGGGACCCACCAGCTACATCTTCGCACGCAAGGAAGTGCGTCCGGGCAAAAAAAATTGATTCGCCCCCCTGACAGCTGGGACCCACCAGCTACATCTTTGCACGCAAGGAAGTGCCTGATAGTCGGGACCCACCTGGTCAAAGCGTATGTAGCGTTGTCATTATGGTCATGAACGTGTACGTAGATGCTGGTCGATGTAGAGGCGCGCACGTAGCATGTACACGTACGTACAACGGCCAGGGTGCAAGAAAGTAAATACGGCCACGTACATACATATGGGCAGGGTCTCGAACACCTACTCGTGCGTATGTACGGCCAGGGCTCGTGTACATGGCTGGGTCGGAACAGAGAAACTGCGTCGTCGTCGTGTTCATGGGGAGGTAATGGAATGTGTCGTGTTCATCGGGAGGCAACGGAACGCGTGGGAGCCAACCGTCTTGGACGGAATAGCCGATGGAAACGAGGCCTGGCGTACCGCAGAACGAAGGAAACAGCCTTGTGTTCGACCGGCCACATTCGAAATGCAATCATGTTCATTGGGACGGGTCTGGCGTACCGCAAAATGGAGGAAACAGACCTCCTACGGTCGAAATGGGGGTCCTGCTGATCGGGAGGGGTGTGGCGTACCGCAAAACGGAGTAAACGGACTTGTGTTGGAGCGCTATGGTCGAAACGGGTGTCCTGTTCATCGAGAGGGGTGTGGTGTACCGCAAAACGGGACTCCACAGGATACTATTCATCTCCATCGTCGACCCCCTCCAGCCTCCACGGGCTACTATTCATCCACCGTCGACCTCCTCCAGCCTCCACCTGCGACTGTTCATCCATGGGCTCCTGTTCATCTAGCCTCCACCGCGTGCTACTCCACCGGCTACTGTTCAACCAGCCCTCTCCATGTGCTCTTGTTCAACCACCCCTCCACGAGCTACTGTTCATCCAGCCCTCCACAGTCTACTGTTCATCCAGCCCTCCACGGCATCCTGTTCATCCAGCCCCAACCGGCTCGATCGATCTGGGTCATGTTCATCGAGAGGCAACACCACGGGGTCCTGTTCATCCACCCCCACCGGGAACTATTCATCCAGAAACCCCAACAACGCTCACTGTTCATCCAGAGGCAACACCACGGGGTCCTGTTCATCCACCCCCACCGGGAACTGTTCATCCAAACCCCCCAGCAACGCTCACTGTTCATCCAGAGGCAGCATCGATTGGCTTCAGTTAGCAGCAGTAGCGAAGGAATCGCTCGATCGGGTTCAGTTAACAGCCATCGATCGATCGCTCGGGTTCAGTAACGCGTAGCCTGCAGTGCAATCGCTCGGGTTGAGTTAGAGCCCAACGCCTCGCACCCACGTGCATGCGTGTACGAGAGAAATGCGCATCGCTCGGCCCCGACCACCCACTGTAACTGGGAACACCCTGATATTTTCCTCGCCGTCGCTTCTACCACGGTTTTTTCCGTCATGGACGGCCCAAAGAATGTCATGCAGCTGCGTCTGCGGCCCGCCCAGGATGAAAAGCCCATTTTCTGTCATGATTTTTTGTCATAGAAGTAGGACCCCACCACATCTATGATGATACTGGGTTTTGTCATAATTATCGTCATAGAAGTGTCATAATTATGACTGAAAAAAATTGTTCGGCCCAAAATGTCACGGATGTGTCTTTTTTTTGTAGTGCTCCCCCCAACCGAGGTTCACCTAGCAAATTGTGAAGTAGGTAGCAGCCCCCCTCGTGTCGCCACGAAGGGAATCCTAAGCTATGAATGCATGCCCCTGCAACCGAGGTTCACCTAGCAAAGTGCGAAGTAGCAACCCCCCCATACAAACACACACACTTTCAATCGGCGGGCCAAAGAGGCATATCTCACCAAGATGGATCATAAAATGGACCAAGAATAATCCACCTTGGTCGTACAACATCTCTCTTGTTGTTGGTCAAAGTGATGGCCGTGTTGGAAATATGCCCTAGAGGCAATAATAAAAGTATTATTATTATATTTCCTTGTTCATGATAATTGTCTTTTATTCATGCTATAACTGTATTATCCGGAAATCGTAATACACGTGTGAATACATAGACCACAATATGTCCCTAGTGAGCCTCTAGTTGACTAGCTCGTTGTGATCAACAGATAGTCATGGTTTCCTGGCTATGGACATTGGATGTCGTTGATAACGGGATCACATCATTAGGAGAATGATGTGATGGACAAGACCCAATCCTAAGACTAGCACAAAAGATCGTGTAGTTCATTTGCTAGAGCTTTGCCAATGTCAAGTATCTCTTCCTTTGACCATGAGAGCGTGTAACTCCTGGATACCGTAGGAGTGCTTTGGGTGTATCAAACGTCACAACGTAACTGGGTGACTATAAAGGTGCACTACAGGTATCTCTGAAAGTATCTATTGTTTTATGTGGATCGAGACTGGGATTTGTCACTCCATGTAAACGGAGAGGTATCTCTAGGCCCACTCGGTAGGACATCATCATATGCGCAATGTGACCAAGGAGTTGATCACGGGATGATGTGTTACGGAACGAGTAAAGTGACTTGCCGGTAACGAGATTGAACAAGGTATTGGATACCGACGATCGAATCTCGGGCAAGTAACATACCGATAGACAAAGGGAATTGAATACGGGATTGATTAAGTCCTTGACATCGTGGTTCATCCGATGAGATCATCGTGGAACATGTGGGAGCCATCATGGGTATCCAGATCCCGCTGTTGGTTATTGACCGGAGAACGTCTCAGTCATGTCTACATGTCTCCCGAACCCGTAGGGTCTACACACTTAAGGTTCGATGATGCTAGGGTTATAAAGGAAGTTTGTATGTGGTTACCGAATGTTGTTCGGAGTCCCGGATGAGATCCCGGACGTCGCGAGGAGTTCCGGAATGGTCCGGAGGTAAAGATTTATATATGGGAAGTCCTATTTTGGCCACCGGAAAATGTTCGGGATTTTTCGGTATTGTACCGGGAAGGTTCTAGAAGGTTCCGGAGTGGGGCCCACCTGCATGGGGGGACCCACATGGACATGGGTAGTGGGGGCAAGGCCCCACACCCCTGGTCAAGGCGCACCAAGATCCCCCCCTTAGAAGGAATAAGATCATATCCCGAAAGGATAAGATCAAGATCCCTAAAAAGGGGGGATAACAATCGGTGGGGAAGGAAATAATGAGATTTCTTTCCTCCCACCTTGGCCAACGCCCCAATGGACTTGGAGGGCAAGAAACCAGCCCCTCCACCCCTATATATAGTGGGGAGGCGCATGGGAGCTATAGACGAAGTTCTGGCACAGCCCTACCTCTCTCCCTACTCCTCCTCTCCCATGGTGCTTGGCGAAGCCCTGCAGGATTGCCACGCTCCTCCACCACCACCACGCCGTTGTGCTGCTGTTGGATGGAGTCTTCCTCAACCTCTCCCTCTCTCCTTGCTGGATCAAGGCGTGGGAGACGTCACCGGGCTGTACGTGTGTTGAACGCGGAGGTGCCGTGCGTTCGGCACTTGATCATCGGTGATTTGAATCACGACGAGAACGACTCCTTCAACCCCGTTCACTTGAACGCTTCCGCTTAGCGATATACAAGGGTATGTAGATGCACTCTCTTTCTACTCGTTGCTGGTCTCTCCATAGATAGATCTTGGTGACACGTAGGAAAATTTTGAATTTCTGCTACGTTCCCCAACAGTGGCATCATGAGCTAGGTCTATTGCGTAGATTCTTTGCACGAGTAGAACACAAAGTAGTTGTGGGCGTTGATTTTGTTCAATATGCTTACCGTTACTAGTCCAATCTTGTTTCGACGGTATTGTGGGATGAAGCGGCCCGGACCGACCTTACACGTACTCTTACGTGAGACAGGTTCCACCGATTGACATGCACTTGGTGCATAAGGTGGCTAGCGGGTGCCAGTCTCTCCCACTTTAGTCGGAACGGATTCGATGAAAAGGGTCCTTATGAAGGGTAAATAGCAATTGGCATATCACGTTGTGGTTTTGCGTAGGTAAGAAACGTTCTTGCTAGAAACCCATAGCAGCCACGTAAAACATGCAACAACAATTAGAGGACGTCTAACTTGTTTTTGCAGGGTATGCTATGTGATGTTATATGGCCAAAAGGATGTGATGAATGATATATGTGATGTATGAGATTGATCATGTTCTTGTAATAGGAATCACGACTTGCATGTCGATGAGTATGACAACCGGCAGGAGCCATAGGAGTTGTCTTTATTTTTGTATGACCTGCGTGTCATTGAAGAACGCCATGTAACTTACTTTACTTTATTGCTAAACGCGTTAGCCATAGACTTAGAAGTAGTCGTTGGCGTGACAACTTCATGAAGACACGATGATGGAGATCATGATGATGGAGATCATGGTGTCAAGCCGGTGACAAGATGATCATGGAGCCCCGAAGATGGAGATCAATGGAGCTATATGATATTGGCCATATCATGTCACAACTATATAATTGCATGTGATGTTTATTATGTTTATGCATCTTGTTTGCTTAGGACGACGGTAGTAAATAAGATGATCCCTTACAAAATTTCAAGAAGTGTTCTCCCCTAACTGTGCACCGTTGCTACAGTTCATCGCTTCTAAGCACCACGTGATGATCGGGTGTGATGGATTCTTACGTTCACATACAACGGGTGTAAGACAGTTTTACACAGCGAAAACACTTAGGGTTAACTTGACGAGCCTAGCATGTGCAGACATGGCCTCGGAACACGGAGACCGAAAGGTCGAGCATGAGTCGTATGGTAGATACGATCAACATGAAGATGTTCACCGATGATGACTAGTCCGTCTCACGTGATGATCGGACACGGCCTAGTTGACTCGGATCATGTGATCACTTAGATGACCAAAGGGATGTCTATCTAAGTGGGAGTTCATAAGATGAACTTAATTATCCTGAACATAGTCAAAAGACCTTTTGCAAATTATGTCGTAAGCTCGCGCTTTAGTTCCACTGTTTAGATATGTTCCTAGAGAAAATATAGTTGAAAGTTGATAGTAGCGATTATGCGATCAGTAGAAAGCTTATGTCCTTAATGCACCGCTCAGTGTGCTGAACCCCAACGTCGTTTGTCGATGTTGCGAACATCGGACATACACGTTTTGATAACTACGTGATAGTTCAATTAAATGGTTTAAGTAGAGGCACCAAAGACGTTTTCGAAACGTCGCGGAACATATGAGATGTTTTGAGGGCTGAAATTGGGATTTCAGGCTCGTGCCCACGTCAAGAGGTATAAGACCTCCGACGATTTTCTTAGCCTGCAAACTAAGGGAGAAAAGCTCAATCGTTGAGCTTGTGCTCAGATTGTCTGAGCACAACAATCACTTGAATCGAGTGGGAGTTGATCCTCCAGATGAGATAATGATGTTTCCCCAAAGTCATTGCCACCAAGCTTCTAGAGCTTCGTGATTAACTATAACATATCAGGGATAGATATGATGATCCTTGAAATATTCATGATGTTTGACACCGCGAAAGTAGAAATCAAGAAGGAGCATCAATTGTTGATGGTTGGTGAAACCACTAGTTTCAAGAAGGGCAAGGGAACAAAGGGATACTTCATGAAACGGCAATTCAGCTGCTGCTCTAGTGAAGAAACCCAAGGTTGAACCCAAACCCGAGACTAAGTGCTTCTGTAATAAGGGGAACAACCACTGGAGCAGCATTACCCTAGATACTTGGTAGATGAGAAGGCTGGCAAGGTCGATAGAAGTATATTGGATATACATTATGTTAATGTGTACTTTACTAGTACTCCTAGTAGCACCAGGGTATTGGATACCGGTTCGGTTGCTAAGTGTTAGTAACTCAAAATAAAAGCTACGGAATAAACGGAGACTAGCTAAAGGTGAGCTGACATATATGTTGGAAGTGTTTCCAAGGTTGATATGATCAAGCATCGCACGCTCCCTCTACCACCGAGATTGGTGTTTGCGTTGAGCATAGACATGATTGGATTATGTCTATCGCAATACGGTTATTCATTTAAGGAGAATAATGGTTACTCTATTTTTGAATAATACCTTCAATGGTCTTGCACCTAAAGGAATGGTTTATTGAATCTCGGTCGTAGTGATACACATTTTCATGCCAAAAGATATAAGATAGTAATGATAGTACCACTTACTTGTGGCACTGCCATGTAAGTCATAATGGTATAAAACGCATGAAGAAGCTCCATGTTGATGGATCTTTGGACTCACTCGTTTTTGAAAAGTTTGAGACATGCGAACCATGTCTATTGGTGTATATGCATGAAGAAACTCCATGCAAATGGATCGTTCGGACTCACTTGATTTTTAATCACTTGAGATATGCAAATCATACCACATGGGCAAGATGACTGAAAAGCCTCATTTTCAGTAAGATGGAACAAGATAGCAACTTGTTGGAAGTAACACATTTTGATGTGTGCAGTCGAATGAGTGCTGAGGCATGCAGTGAATATCATTATGTTCTTACTTCACAGATGATTCGAGTAAATGTTGAGTATATTTACTTGATGAAACACAAGTATGAATTATTGAATGGTTCAAGTATTTTCAGAGTGAAGTAGCAGATCATTGTGACAAGAGGATAAAATGTCTATGATATGATCATAGAGATGAATATCTGAGTTACGAGTTTTGGCACACAATTAAGACATTGTGGAAATTGTTTCGCAATTAATACCGCCTGGAACACCATAATGTGATGGTGTGTCCGAACATCATAGTTGCACCCTATTGGATATGGTGCGTACCATGATGTCTCTTATCGAATTACCACTATCGTTCATGGGTTAGGCATTAGAGACAACCACATTCACTTTAAATAGGGCACCACGTAATTCCGATGAGATGACACCGTATGAATTATGGTTTAGAGAAACCTAAGTTGTCGTTTCTTAAAAGTTTGGGGCTGCGACGCTTATAAGAAAAAGTTTCAGGTTGATAAGCTCGAACCCAAAGCGGATAAAATGCATCTTCATAGGAAACCCAAAACAGTTGGGTATACCTCCTAATTCAGATCCGAAAGCAATATGGATTGTTTCTAGAATCGGGTCCTTTCTCGAGGAAAAGTTTCTCTCGAAAGAATTGAGTGGGAGGATGGTGGAGACTTGATGAGGTTATTGAACCGTCTCTTTAACTAGTGTGTGACAGGGCACAGGGAGTTGTTCCTGTGGCACCTACACCAATTGAAGTGGAAGCTTATGATATTGATCATGAAACTTCGGATCAAGTCACTCCCAAACCTCGTAGGATGACAAGGATGCGTACTACTTCAGAGTGGTACGTAATCCTGTCTTGAAGGTCATGTTGCTAGACAACAATGAACCTACGAGCTATGGAGAAGCGATGGTGGGCCCGGATTCCGATAAATGGCTTGAGGCCATAAAATCCGAGAGAGGATCCATGTATGAAAACAAAGTGTAGACTTTGGCAGAACGGCTCGATGGTCGTAAGGCTAATGAGTACAGATGGATTTCAAAAGGAAGACGGACAATGATGGTAAATGTCACCATTAAGAAAGCTTGACTTGTCGTTAAGATGTTTTCCGACAAGTTCAAGGAGTTGACTACGATGAGATTTTCTCACTCGTAGCGATGCTAAGAGTCTGTTGGAATTATATTAGCGATTACTGCATTATTTATGAAATCTTGCAGATAGGATGTCAAAACATTGTTTCCTCGATGATTTTAATGAGGAAAGGTTGTATGTGATACAACCGGAAGGTTTTGTCAATCCCGAAAGATGCTAATAAGTATGCAAAGCTCCAGCAATCCTTCTAAGGACTGGAGTGAGCATCTCGGAGTTGGAATGTATGCTTTGATGATGATCAAAAAATTTGGGTTTGTAAAAAGTTTATGAGAAACTTGTATTTCCAAAGAAGTGAGTGGGAGCACTATAGAATTTCTGATGAGTATATGTTGTTGACATATTGTTGATCAGAAATGACGTAGAATTTCTGGAAAGCATATAGGGTTATTTTGAAAGTGTTTTTCAATGGAAAGCCTGGATTAAGCTACTTGAACATTGAGCATCAAGATCTATAAGGATAGATCAAAATGCTTAATAATACTTTCAAATGAGCACATACCTTGACATGATCTTGAAGGTGTTCAAGATGGACCAGTCAAAGAAGGAGTTCTTGCCTGAGTTGTAAGGTACGAAGTTAAGACTTAAAGCTCGCCACGGCAGAATAGAGAGAAAGGACGAAGGTCGTCCCCTATGCTTAAGACGTAGGCTCTTCAGTATGCTATGCTGTGTACCGCACCTGAAGTGTGCCTTGCCATGAGTCAGTCAAGGGGTACAAGAGTGATCCAAGAATGGCTCACAGGACAACGGTCAAAGTTATCCTTAGTAACTAGTGGACTAAGGAATTTTCTCGATTATGGAGGTGGTAAAAGAGTTCGTCGTAAAGGTTATGACGATGCAAGCTTGACACCTATCCGGATAGCTCTGAGTAGAGAGACCGGATACATATAATGGAGCAATAATTTAGAATAGCTCCAAGTAGAATAGTTGTTTGGAATAGCTCCAAATAGAGCGTGGTAGCTGCATCTAGGAGATGACATAGAGATTTGTAAAGCACACACGGATCTGAAAGGTTCAGACCCGTTGACTAAAACCTCTCTCACAAGCAACATGATCAAACATAAAACTCATTGAGTGTTAATCACATAGTGATGTGAACTAGACTACTGACTCTAGTAAACTCTTGGGTATTAGTCACATGGCGATGTGACCTGTGAGTGTTAATCACATGGCGATGTGAACTAGATTATTGACTCTAATGCAAGTGGGAGACTGTTGGAAATATGCCCTAGAGGCAATAATAAAAGTATTATTATTATATTTCCTTGTTCATGATAATTGTCTTTTATTCATGCTATAACTGTATTATCCGGAAATCGTAATACACGTGTGAATACATAGACCACAATATGTCCCTAGTGAGCCTCTAGTTGACTAGCTCGTTGTGATCAACAGATAGTCATGGTTTCCTGGCTATGGACATTGGATGTCGTTGATAACGGGATCACATCATTAGGAGAATGATGTGATGGACAAGACCCAGTCCTAAGACTAGCACAAAAGATCGTGTAGTTCATTTGCTAGAGCTTTGCCAATGTCAAGTATCTCTTCCTTCGACCATGAGAGCGTGTAACTCCTGGATACCGTAGGAGTGCTTTGGGTGTATCAAACGTCACAACGTAACTGGGTGACTATAAAGGTGCACTACAGGTATCTCTGAAAGTATCTATTGTTTTATGCGGATCGAGACTGGGATTTGTCACTCCGTGTAAATGGAGAGGTATCTCTGGGCCCACTCGGTAGGACATCATCATATGCGCAATGTGACCAAGGAGTTGATCACGGGATGATGTGTTACAGAACGAGTAAAGTGACTTGCCGGTAACGAGATTGAACAAGGTATTGGATACCGACGATCGAATCTCGGGCAAGTAACATACCGATAGACAAAGGGAATTGAATACGGGATTGATTAAGTCCTTGACAGCGTGGTTCATCCGATGAGATCATCGTGGAACATGTGGGAGCCATCATGGGTATCCAGATCCCGCTGTTGGTTATTGACCGGAGAACGTCTCGGTCATGTCTACATGTCTCCCGAACCCGTAGGGTCTACACACTTAAGGTTCGATGACGCTAGGGTTATAAAGGAAGTTTGTATGTGGTTACCGAATGTTGTTCAGAGTCCCGGATGAGATCCCGGACGTCACGAGGAGTTCCGGAATGGTCCGTAGTTAAAGATTTATATATGGGAAGTCCTATTTTGGCCACCGGAAAATGTTCGGGATTTTTCGGTATTGTACCGGGAAGGTTCTAGAAGGTTCCGGAGTGGGGCCCACCTGCATGGGGGGACCCACATGGACGTGGGTAGTGGGGACAAGGCCCCACACCCCTGGTCAAGGCGCACCAAGATCCCCCCCTTAGAAGGAATAAGATCATATCCCGAAAGGATAAGATCAAGATCCCTAAAAAGGGGGGATAACAATCGGTGGGGAAGGAAATAATGAGATTTCTTTCCTCCCACCTTGGCCAACGCCCCAATGGACTTGGAGGGCAAGAAACCAGCCCCTCCACCCCTATATATAGTGGGGAGGCGCATGGGACCTATAGACGAAGTTCTGGCACAGCCCTACCTCTCTCCCTACTCCTCCTCTCCCATGGTGCTTGGCGAAGCCCTGCAGGATTGCCACGCTCCTCCACCACCACCACGCCGTTGTGCTGCTGTTGGATGGAGTCTTCCTCAACCTCTCCCTCTCTCCTTGCTGGATCAAGGCGTGGGAGACGTCACCGGGCTGTACGTGTGTTGAACGCGGAGGTGCCGTGCGTTCGGCACTTGATCATCGGTGATTTGAATCACGACGAGAACGACTCCTTCAACCCCGTTCACTTGAACGCTTCCGCTTAGCGATCTACAAGGGTATGTAGATGCACTCTCTTTCTACTCGTTGCTGGTCTCTCCATAGATAGATCTTGGTGACACGTAGGAAAATTTTGAATTTCTGCTACGTTCCCCAACAGGCCGTCCATGCGACCCCAGAGATGGGCTAGCCCACCAACAATCACGCAAGTACCTAGTCCCCGAAGACAACCACTGCATGCGTGTGGCCCAAACATATGTAGGAGAGGTGTGTTTTTGAGTAACAATGGAACAACTTTGATGTGGCACCGTGATTTCTAACTAGAAATCCCACACTGAGTGAGGGTTAATTAGGTTGACGATGCATATGTATGTTACACCATACTTCAAGCCAACGACAGGGATTCATGCATGCATGCGTGCATAGTATATGCACTCAAACTTAAGGTCTAAATCTCACCATGACCTATACTACGATAACACGAACCAAATGAAGAATCCGCCATGGTAACCTATCTTGTTTTTTGTCAAGGTGATCATGGATGTCCACGCGGGCCCACGAATATATAGGCTTATCTCCGATAACCACGCGAGGGAGTGTACCGTTCAAAGGAAACTACTACATGCATATGTATGGAGGTGATGTGTGCATGCATGTTTGAATACACAACATTGATGTGGCGTGTGCGTCAAAAATCGTACACTAGCTCCCCACACAGAGCGAAATCGGTTCATGATGTGTCATTGTACTAGCCACTTCGACTCGATGGGAGGGATTCATGCGTACACGTGCATGTGTGTGTGCTCAAATTGTATCATGCATGTCATCCCAGAGCAAAAATAATAATCCCCTCCTAAGTCAAATTAACCACTCTTGTTGTCAGGCAAAAATTCGTGATGGACCAAGCGGGCCCATAGATGGAATGCATCGATATCGCTGATAACCGTTTAAGTGGGTGCGAGAGGACAACCACCACCGCTTTGCATGTGGGCCAAACATATATATGTTGAATACCCAAAATGCACAACTTTAATGTGCCACATGCCTCAAAAACCGTAAACCATGCACCCACACAGAGCGAGGTTCATCAAGCGTACTACATATGATGGTCCCCTTCCCGCCTCTTCACTGCATACTATATGCTCCTACCATAATATATGTACAACCCAAAAGAACCCTCATCGATGGTGAAATTAATTAACCTCTCCCAATGTAGGTAAGTGATGCATGCATGCATCGAAGATGGCCTTGTGGGCCCACAGATGGAAGCGTCACACGTGAGTGTCATAGCTAGGATATGCATGTGGCCCAAAAAGGTGTTGTGTGATGTTTGAATAGCCAATTTCACAATTTGATGTGGCACGTGCCTCGGAAACCAAAAAGTCCCGACACTGAGTGAGGTGTACTTGTTCACGAACGCGTACATATAGTATATATGCTAGTCCCCTCCCACCTCTTCGACATGTACTATATACCACCATAACACAAACAAAAAAGATTCTACTTTGCTGGTCAAATTAACCTCACTGACGGCTGTTTGTCAAAGTGATGGACGACGACCTCGCGGGCCCGCAGAAAGCGTCACACGCGAGTATCGAGTGTCATGTAGGACAACCATCGACTGCATGTGGCCAAAACATGTATGTATGAAAGGGTTGTTTAATGTTTTAAATAACGATTTCACGACTCTGATGTGGCACCGTCCTGCCTAACAAAACGGCCAATCCACACGGTGGCTCACAACTCGTAATGTACTGCGAGTCACCCCTAGACGCACACACCCACACACACACCGCGAATCCACCGCAACTACGATGCATGTTAAATTAATTATCCTGCAGTGAACATATATGTTACCAAAGGAGGGACATTTTAATTTCAAAAAAATCATAGAGATCATTAAGACGTTTTAGTACATTAATTGATTGATTTTCTATGGGTATAATGTGCAAAAATAAAATTTGAGGTACATGCACACGTGACAGTGCACCTAAATGGGTTGCAAAAACACATGTGTCTCACTGGGTGCATATGTACTCCCTGTGCAACAAATTTCAAACATTTAGAATCTTTATTTTTAAATTCTAGTACATCCAAAACTTATTTGAAGTTCATGAAACTTATCGTGTTGTCATATGGACACCAATACAAAGTGGCATTGTACTTTTTGTCAAATTTGAGACCAGTTTTGATGCAATGTTTTATCTAATTACAGACAAGAGATTATTAATAATTGGGAACCAATATCCCAAACGGATTATTTATTCGAACCATGAGCGTTAGACCAACAATGGATACATGCCATGCTTTGGTTAAGCAATAAAGCGACAGCATTAATCATCCAAATAGAAAAACAATATACATGCCGCCACGCGACCCGTGTGCCGTGTGAGCAGGCGTGAGTTGACGGGACGCATGCGAGAAGTCCGCCGTGCAGGAAGACGGGGAAGCGTGCGTGCAGGTGTGTGAATTGACAGAGGCATGCTCGCTGCGCACTGTCATCGAGAGGCGTGCGAGTAGCTGTGTCAAACTTTGGTAGGCATGCCAGCAGTCCGGTGCGCAGGCTCACCGGGAGGCGAGCCATCGGTTTGACTGCCGCTCGCCTCTCTCCCACAACTCTCACTACTCCATATTAATGGTGCGCCCGAGCGGTCGCACCCCCATCCTTGCCACACACACAATCCTCTCTCTCCGCTTGCATCCTCGATGCCGCTCTCAGTCCTCAAAGTCGTCAGTGTATGAGGATGCCGCCGAAGCGCCCCATCAGAGGGAGTGGCGATGCCGGGGCTGCTAAAGCACCGGAGCATGGCATGGAGATGGAGACAGAGGTTGCCGTCACTGCCGGTGAGTTATCGCTGCACCCTGACATCATTGACGGCGTCGAGCTTCCACAGCCGGAGGCAGAGTTCCACACTGACTCCGACGACCACTTCGGCGACGACTCTGACGACCACTCCGGCGACGACTCCGATGACAACGGACAGCTGGTTAGTCATCTATACCCATTTATGTGTCAAATAGATCATAGGCTTTCTCTGGTTACTCCGGCCTCCCCCTTTTTTGAATAGAAATCTTGTGGTTATGTTCTCCCAATCCATGAAATCTAAGTAAGTTTCGTTAGATCCGTGTAGTGTATTGATTGTTTGAATGGTATAGGTGATAAGTGATTAGTTGTTTCATCTGTGCAAATGATTTCTGCTAGTAATCCGACTAGGGTTAGTGTTCGTGCTAATAATTCCTAGCCAAGACTTGACAATTGATTTTGAATGACCTAAATATGTTTGTGCCATTATTTTCTTCAAGATTGGTCTGTACATAGACGAATGTGCTTAAAAATCGAACCATAATCTCTGGATATGTATAAATAAATAGCCATAAATTCCTCATCCTACTTCACAGCATGTAATCAGTGACTTGATGCCAAATTTGTTTTACTATTTGTATAGGTGTTGTCTGACGATGTGGACAGCGAGGATGAAGATGCCTAGAGGAGGTAGAAGAGGCGAATCCTGAGGGAGCTTTATGCGAGTGTCGGTGTCAAAACCGGCGGATCTCGGGTAGGGGGTCCCGAACTATGCGTCTAAGGGGATGGTAACAGGAGGCAGGGGACACGATGTTTTACCCAGGTTCGGGCCCTCTTGATGGAGGTAAAACCCTACGTCCTACTTGATTAATATTGATGATATGGGTAGTACAAGAGTAGATCTACCACGAGATCAGAGAGGCTAAACCCTAGAAGCTAGCCTATTGTATGATTGTATGTTGTCCTACGGACTAAAACCCTCCGGTTTATATAGACACCGGAAAGGGCTAGGATTACACAAGGTCGGTTACAAAGGAGGAGATACACATATCCGTATTGCCTAGATTGCCTTCCACGCCAAGTAGAGTTACATGAGACGAAGTCTTCAATCTTGTATCTTCATAGTCTAACAGTCCGGCCAAAGGATATAGTCCAGCTGTCCGGAGACCCCCTAATCCAGGACTCCCTCACTAGCCCCTGAACCAGGCTTTCAATGACGATGAGTCTGGCACGCAGTATTGTCTTCGGCATTGCAAGGCGGGTTCCTCCTCCGAATACACCACGGAAGAATTTGAATACAAGGATAGTGTCTGACCCTGCAAAATAAGTTCCACATACCACCATAGAGAGAATAATATTTCCACAAATCCAATTTGCTGACTTGTTTTGGCAACACGACATTATGCCATGGCCCGGCGATTATTCGAACTGTTTCCTTTAACTAGCCCCGCACATAACGCGAGGTAGTTTTTTGACACGTCTTGTCAAAGCAGAGATCGTGTCCCCTTATCGCGGGATTCTCATCAATACGGGCGTGGGTAACCCAACCGCGCCATCGATTACGGCACTTGGGGGATAATCGAGTTTTACCAGGCTAGTGGGGACGCATAGTTCCATCCTCCCATATAAAGGGATAAGGATTCACCTTTTCATCCACGCCTTCTTCCTCCTTTGCTCATCCATTTTCGCACACTCGAGCTCTAGCGCCCAAGTTCGCATTTCCCACCTCGACCTTCTCCAACCATGTCCGGAGTGGGAGGCAGGTGGATGGTCTCCGTCACGGAGGGACACATCAAGAAGCTGAGGAGAGCCGGTACCTTCCCGACGACATCGCGCACCGGCTCCCAGAAGAGGGGCAGCTCATCCCCACCCCCAGGCCCCATGAGAGGTTAGTGTTCCTTACCCATTTCCTCCGCAGACTGGGATTTCCTCTCCACCCATTCGTCTGGGGGCTCATGTTCTACTACGGCCTAGATTTCCACGATCTGGCCCCGAACTTCATCCTCAACATCTCGGCGTTTATCGTCGTGTGTGAGGCCTTCCTCCGCATCAAGCCCCACTTCAGCTTATGGCTGAAAACTTTCAACGTCAAGCCGAAGGTAGTGAGCGGCCGCCAGGCGGAGTGCGAAGGCCATGGTGGGCAAGATGCCCAACGTCACATGGCTCGAGGGCTCCTTTGTGGATACCATAAAGGGGTGGCAATCGGGGTGGTTCTACATCACCGAGCCGCGTGACCCTAAATGGGCAGCGGCCCCCGAGTTCCGATCTGGCATCCCCACGCGGGTCACCTCCTGGCAAGAGAAGGGCCTGTCCTGGAGTAGTTCTGGAGAGTTGACCGGACTCCAGACATGTATTCAAAACATGGTGAACAAGAAGCTCAAACTCGTCAACGTAGCCCAGGTCATGCTCATCTGCCGGATCCTCCCGTGCCAACAACGGGCTTTCAACTTCTGGGAGTTCGACCCGGCCTAGCATCGAGCTCTGAACAGGCTCTTAGACACAACACATGAGGATGCCTGGAAGGTGCTATTCAAGGGTGCCGAGGTTCCACCTCCCACTACCGAGGATCGCGGATTCAGCACGAAGCGCCAAGCCAACGCGGTAAGTTGTTTTACCTCTTACAGGATACTTGTTTTTCATAGTTTGACTCTATGCGGGATCTAAGCTCCCGTACCTTTGACAGGACTGGCAGGAGACGGCCGGACAGATCGACTGTCCGACTCCTTTGCCCGAAGGCCCAGCAGATGCTCTTCTGACAAAGATGCTGACTCCGACTCCTTACAAGGTGCCAGAGAAGACCAAGAAGGCCAAGGGAACCTGAAAGAGTTCCCGGCGACCGGGAGTATCAGACTCATCGTCTGAAAACTCCGCGATGCACTCCCCCCCCCCCGAAGACGAGTAGGAAGATGAAGATGCTCCCCCTCCAGTCGGGGGAGACAATAAAAGTAAGGCCACCCCAACAGGGGAGGCCGAAGGGTCCAAGAAGGGAAGGACTCTCCTTCCGGACAGTTCTACCACCGCCGCCGACGGCGAAGACGAGTGGCTGCCCAGGGCCAAGCCCCTGGGGAAATCGTAAGTATTTGAATACCAGAGTAACTTATAGCATTCCTTTGTCGCACTGCTTCCCCTAACGCCGAATATGATTATGCAGGACGCCACGAGCCTGCATTGATGTATCGTCGAACGGCTCCCTGGGCTCGTCGGATATGGATAGCGATCCTATTCCAACCGCCACCTCCCCTGGCCCTACGGACAATGCCGAGGTATTGTCTCAAGAGGCACCGGGTCGAGGGGAGACAGTACCGGAGGCGCCTCAAGGCGACCTTCCGGACTCCGGGAGCAGAGGGTACAAGGCCCCTGAGGGCTCCGAGTTCGGCCCTCAGCCGAACACCGCGCCGGAACCTCCAGTGGTTCCGGACTCGGGCAGGCGGCCTCCTTCCAAGAGGGGCAACACGCCTGTACCGGTGACCTCTGTCCATCCAGAGGCGCCGGACAATCTGCTGGAAGTGCTTCGCAGTGCTTCCATCGACGAGGAGCACCGTACTATTATGAGTGTGGTGGTCCAGAATGTTCAGTCCGCCAAGAGCAGACTGACTGAAGCCTGTGCCAGCCTTCTAAAAGGCTTTGAGGTAAGTGTTTTAAATATAGGAAAAATATTACCGCATAGACAGTAGCCCCTGATGCTCTGTTCGGTGTTCACAAAGAAAAGCCGAACAGAGGATCAAACAATATCGCAGGAGTCTAATATAAGTATGTCAATATGCATATGCAGGCTTCGCTGCTGGCATCTGCCGCACTGACTGCGGAGGTCGCCGTACTGAAGCAGGACCTTAAAGGGTCCAAGGACGAGCTCGGCCTTGCCAAGAGGCAGCTCGAGGAGAACAAAGTTAAGTAGTACCTAGTCTATGGATATGTATAAAAAGAATGCGATTGTAAAATGACAGGATCATCAGGAATTTGCCAGGGGCCACGACCGAAGTGGCGACCCTAAAGCAAGCGCTGTCCGTGGCCAAAGATAAAGCGGCCAAGGAGCGCACCGAGCGAGAAAGGCAAGAGGCTCGGGTGGGCGAGGTGCAGCAAGAGCTCCAGGCTCTCATGACGAAGCACGAGGCATTGGAGCTTGACTCGAAGACGCGAGAGTCTGAGCTTGTCGCAGCCCTCGAGAGCACAAAGAGTGCCAAGGCCGAAGCCCAAAAGGCCCTCCAGGAGATCGATGCGATGAATAAAATAGCGGCGGGTAAGGCATTCTATATGAAAAGCAAACATGTAAAAGTAAATTACCAATTACTTACCCGAATCCGGAGCTCTCCAGGAGCATTCGCAGATTTGCCCCGCAGCGTGTCGGATGCCGCGAAGTTTTACTGGGCCGAGGATGGAACCTCAACGGAGAAGTTGTTCTGGGCCCAGTATGCCGGGACCAAACACACAGTATCTGTGAGCGACCAGCTAAAGCAGCTGGTCGAGCTACACAAGGCGGCCGGACCGACCATGAAGGGATTTATAGTCCGGCTGTGGCCTGGCGACGCCCTTCTGAACAACTACTTCGGCCTGGTGAGGTGGCTTGTGGATGCCTGCCCACGGCTGGAAGTCGTCAAGCGGTACGTCTGCATTGAAGGTGCACGCCGAACTTTCGCCCGTGTGAAGGTGCAATGGGCCAAGCTAGACGCCGTGAAGCTGATCAAGGAAGGACCGCCGCAGGGCAAGGAGCATCGCACCCCCGAAATTTATTATGAGGGTGTCCTGAAGGGTGCCCATCTTGTAGCAGACGAATGTTCCAACGATGTAATATTTGAGTAAACTTGCTCGTGTGATCCTGTATAATGAAAACTTGTTTCATATGTGCTATGCAACGCTTGTTTGAATTAAAATATTACCTTCTGTTTGACTGTTTATCCAATCTGAGAGATGGCTAGTCCTCGGCTTCTGCCCCATGCCACGAGTGCTGGGGTGTTCGGGATAAACCGGAGCACTCTTGTTCCCATTTTTGGGTCCTTCGAGGGAGGTGCTCAGCACAACGAACAAGGCAACCGGACTAATAATGCTTTATCACTCTAACTTAGCCATAGAATTCTATAATTTTAAATTTCGGCGAAGCCCCTAGTATTCAGAAGGCCAAATACGGGGCGCGATACATGCCTTTGAACCGGAAAGGGCCGGCCCCTCGCTCTAAGCGGCATAAGTCTTTAGGGACTCGAAACCTCGCCGAACAGCGACCAGTCTCTCGCCTGATCATGACAGTCAGTTTTAGCTTTCTCTACTGAGGTGCTTAGCCCAGCAGAACCGGGGCACAATCGCAGTAGTTCTCCTAGCGCTACCTTAGCCGATAGAGCGGAACGTAAGGTACCAAAACATAGGAGCCGAGCAAACCCAACATTTGACCAAAGACATGATTCGGAGATGATGCATATAATGCTATAAGTTCGGGGTGCCGCACTTGTGAAAGTGTTCGGACTTTTCACACCATATTGTTGGGTACGTAAGCCCCTGGTGTATTGGCCGTACCAAAGTGTACGGTTGCAAGGCGTTATTAATGAACACATATATATAACAAGAATGCAATAATAATCGTAATGTTATGCATTGTTTATTCAAAAAGGCGCGTTAAAGCAGAATGATACAGATAGTGTGATAAGCAAAAAGTAGGACTATGTCCCTTCCAAGGGCAAGCTGAGGAATAGTATTAAAGCAAATATTTCGCTCGTTATCGTAATCCACCTGGGAATTCTATGGTGTGACGTAGCTTTCTGCCTCCTTGGTTGCTGCATCATGTGTCCGGCAATCATGTTGCCGGACAGGGTTTCCAGAGATTAAAGTCCTGAAAAAAGAAAAATAACAAAGCGGCAAGCCCCTAGTGCGGTTTAAGCCGCGTCTTGGGGCGTGCCATAGTTGTGCCCCCCCTCCCCACCTGTGCCCATGGTATTTTTAATGCATAATTATGTACGCGTGGCACAGATTTCGCTGTTTGGCTGGGACTGGGGTGGGGGCCGCATTGCTACGCGAGCTCAGATCGTGCCAGGCGGTCTAGTTGCCGATTACTCCGAGCGCACTTGAAGGTGTCCGGGTCTTGAAATGCCGAACTGGTGGATTGCCTTGAGAGGCTGCTTTGCGCTTCTGTTGCGAGGGCCGCAGTGTGCTCCTCCGTTCGGAGAGAGCGCTCTGTGTTTCCATTAACTGTAATAACCCCACGAGGTCCTGGCATCTTGAGCTTGAGGTATGCATAACGCGGTACCGCATTGAATCTCGCAAATGCGGTTCGTCCGAGCAGTGCATGATAACCACTGCGGAAGGGGACTATATCGAAGATTAATTCTTGGTTTCGGAAGTTATCCGGGGATACGAAGACCACTTCCAGTGTAATTGAGCCTGTGCAATGGGCCTCTACGCCTGGAATAACACCTTTAAAGGTCGTTTTTGTGGGTTTGATCCTTGAGGGGTCTATACCCATTTTGCGCACTGTGTCCTGATAAAGCAGGTTCAGGCTGCTGCCACCGTCCATAAGGACTCGAGTGAGGTGAAATCTGTCAATGATTGGGTCTAGGACTAGTGCGGCAAATCCGCCATGACGGATACTAGTGGGGTGGCCCCTACAATCAAAGGTGATCATACAGGAGGACCATGGGTTGAACTTTGGGGTGACTCGCTCCAACGCATATACGTCCCTGAGCGCACGCTTCCGCTCCCTCTTGGGGATGTGGGTTGCGTATATCATGTTCACCGTCCACACTTGTGGGGGGAAGCTCTTCTGTCCTCCGGTGTTCGGCTGCCGGGGCTCCTCTTCGTCATCACTGTGTGACCCCTTATCTTTGTCTTCGGCAATTAACTTGCCGGCCTGCTTGAATACCCAATAGTCCCTATTGGTGTGGTTGGCTGGCTTGTCGGGGGTGCCATGTATTTGACACGAGCGATCGAGTATACGGTCCAAACTGGACGGGCCCGGAGTGCTTCTTTTGAATGGCTTTTTCCGCTGACTGGGTTTAGAGCCTTTGAATCCGGCATTGACTGCCGTATCCTCAGTATTATCGCTGTTAATGTGGCGCTTATGTTTGTTGCGACGTGACCTGCTATTGCCGTCCTTGGTATCCGAAGTACCACATTTCTTTGATATGTTATTACTGCGAGCCAGCCAACTATCTTCTCCCGCACAAAAGCGGGTCATGAGTGTCATGAGGGCTGCCATAGGTTTCGGCTTTTCCTGACCAAGGTGCCGGGCTAGCCACTCGTCGCAGATGTTGTGTTTGAAAGCTGCTAGGGCCTCTGCATCCGGACAGTCGACGATTTGATTTTTCTTTGTTAGGAACCGAGTCCAGAATTGCCTGGCCGATTCTTATGGCTGCTGAATTATGTGGCTCAAGTCATCGACATCTGGTGGTCGCACATAAGTGCCCTGAAAGTTGTCGAGGAATGCGACTTCCAGATCTTCCCAACAGCTAATGGACTCTGCTGGCAAGTTGTTAAGCCAATGCCGCGCTGGTCCTTTGAGCTTTAGTGGGAGGTATTTGATGGCGTGTAAGTCATCACCGCGGGCCATGTGGATGTGGAGGAGGAAATCCTCGATCCATACCGCAGGATCTATTGTGTCGTCGTATGATTCAATATTTACGGGTTTGAAACCCTTTGGGATTTGATGATCCATTACTTCGTTTGTGAAGCATAAGGGGTGTGCGGCGCCTCTGTATTGGGCTATATTGTGACGCAGCTCGGATGGGTCTTACCCGCTGTGTTCGGCCCGGCCGGATTTACTTTTACTGTATCCAGCGTGACGTTTATCGTCTCGCATAGTGGCGCGCCCTCATGATCCGTAGATCAATCTTGCATGTTTTGCTTTGTCCTCCAATACATCTTGCACGTCTGGCGTGTTTCCCCATGCTTTTTTATTTGAATGGCATCGGGGTGCAGGTTGAGCTTTTGGCTGGAATGCCTCTCTATCACGGCCACGAGGTGGCCGATCAGCCGCATCATACGCTTCTTCCTCCAGTCGAGGTAGCAACCTGCATTTTGGGTAACTCTTGGAGGGGCGCTCGAGTTTATATTCCTCGGCCGCGAGGACTTCAGTCCATCTGTCAGCTAGCAGATCTTGATCAGCTTGAAGCTGCTGCTACTTTTTCATAAGGCTATTTGCCATGGCCATAAGCCGACGCTTGAAGCGCTCTTGTTCAACGGGATCCTCTGGCATGGCAAATTCGTCATCGCCGAGGCTTGCCTCGTCTTCGGAGGGGGTATGTAATTATCATCCTCCGCCTCTCCATTTACCGCTCTCTCGGGAGGGCTGGCTCCTCCATCCTCCTGCTCTAAATCTTGCTGGAGGGGATTGTTGTTGTCTTCGGCACTATCCAGAGTGTTATTCCCTCCTGTGCCGGTATCACCACTTTTGCTTTGGCGGGACTTAGAGCAGCACTGCTGACGTTGGCACTTGGGTTGCTTCTTGGAGGGGTCATCCTCCGCTGTCTCGTCGCCATTGCCTTCTTTGGGTGTATCCACCATGTATATATCGTATGATCAGGTGGCTGTCCAGTGCCCTGTGGGCAGTGGTTCCTCTTCGTCTCCCGCATCATCGTCCATACTGTCGATGTCGTCCGAGTCGAAGTCGAGCATGTTGGTTAAGTCATCGATAGTGGCTACGAAGTGGGTGGTGGGTGGGCAGCGAATTTCTTCGTCGTCCGCATCCCAGTCCTGCCGAACATAGTTCGGCCAGGATCCTCCTGACAAGGAGAGAGACCTTAATGAGTTCAGTATATCGCCGAAGGGCGAGTGATGAAAAATATCCGCGGAGGTAAACTCCATGATCGGCGCCCAATCGGATTTGCTAGGAACGGGTGCCGGTGGTTCGGAGTCCGTGGCCGGAGAAGGATCCGGCAGTTTGACAACACGGCTCTCATGCAGGGTAAGGTTGATGTTCGGCTCGATCGCCGCTGAGGGTAAGGCCTCCGTGGCGGGGTCCATCCACCCGTCCATGGACGGCGAAAACTGGCTCCGAATTAAGGGTCGGAGCGACCGCCGGTGCGATTTCTTGAACACTGTCCGATATCAGAGCTAAATCGTACTCATCGTGACCGTGTGACGCACAAGGCAGGGGCTCGAATCCGTCGAAGATCAAGTCTCCGCGGATATCGGCCGTGTAGTTTAAGCTTCCAAACCTAACCTGGTGGCCAGGGGCGTAACTTTCGATCTACTCCAGATGGCCAAGCGAATTGGCCGGCAGTGCAAAGCCGCCGAATGCAAAAATCTGTCTGGGAAGAAAAGTCTCACCCTGGACTGCATCGCCATCGATGATCATATGAGCCATCAAGCCTAACGGCGACGACACAGAGGAACTCTCAATGAAAGCACCAATGTCGGCGTCAAAACCGGTGGATCTCGGGTAGGGGGTCCCAAACTGTGCTTCTAAGGCGGATGGTAACAGGAGGCATGGGACACGACGTTTTACCCAGGTTCGGGCCCTCTTGATGGAGGTAAAACCCTACGTCCTGCTTGATTAATATTGATCATATGGGTAGTACAAGAGTAGATCTACCACGAGATCAGAGAGGCTAAACCCTAGAAGCTAGCCTATGGTATGATTGTATGTTGTCCTACGGACTAAAACCCTCCGGTTTATATAGACATCGGAAAGGGCTAGGGTTACACAAGGTCGGTTACAAAGGAGGAGATACACATATCCGTATTGCCTAGCTTGCCTTCCACGCTAAGTAGAGTCCCATGAGACGAAGTCTTCAATCTTGTATCTTCATAGTCTAACAGTCCGGCCAAAGGATATAGTCCGGCTGTCCAGAGACCCCCTAATCCAGGACTCCCTCAGCGAGAATGCATAACAGACGTATTATGACCTGGAACGACGACTATGGATGCCCATTTTGCAACCACAAGCTTCATGACACGTATCTAAGTGTTCTGGCGCATGCAAGAGGATGGGTCGTTGGCTCCTTCAAGCAGAAGTATTCTCGCAGAGTGGCGCACGGCGCATACGTCGAGTACCTGGAGAAGCTTCAGGATCGTGACGCCCGCATGTGAGATGAGATGTGGGATGGATCGAACTATGTACGCTTGAGTATGCTTAATGACGGTTGAACTATGCTTATGTACGTGTACGCTTATTATCTATGTCTAGGTATGTTAAATATTTCATCAAAATTTGGTAAAAATTACAAAGGGGGACCAATAAACCAGGACGGAGGTAGTATGTCAATCACACACGGTTCCCAAAATTGGAACCGTGTGCAATGACTTTCATATTGCCTGCCGCGTCAATCATACACGGTTCGCTCTAGCAAACCATCGCCCCCAAAATTCTTTGTGGGACAGAAAACCCTCACCACCCAATTCAAAAAATAAATAAGAAAACCCTCACCATCCCCACGTCACAAAAACCCTCACCCTGCCCGCCACCCCCTCGGCCCCTCCGGTACGTTCCCCATTCACACCTGCACAAGCTCCTCCACGTCTATGCCATGGCACCGCCTATCGCGGCGGTAAACACTTAGCTCGACGCCTGCCGCCACTGCCAGGCTGCCGGCAAAGCCCACCACATTTCGCCACTTCCGCTTGTCGCCGCCTATCACCATCGACTTTCTCAATGTTGCTTGAGGTCGACCAAGCTCCGCTCGGTTGGGGAATCTGCCGTACTGAGGGTTCTTTCTCATGGACGACAAGGTAACTAATTTAATGAGATATTATCTCGTCTCTTATCCCAATTCATCTTCCTCCTTTAATCACCCGGCGGAAATCGCCATGAATTCATTTTTATTCGAGGTGATTTGAGGGTTTTATTTCATTCATAGAATGTACAGTGCGCCGACACTTCAGGACTTTGCGACCGCCGCCAGAGATTCCATCTCACCTTAACAGATAACTTGAGGACGCGCGTAGTATGTTCAATC
Source organism: Triticum dicoccoides (assembly GCF_002162155.2). NCBI lineage: Eukaryota > Viridiplantae > Streptophyta > Magnoliopsida > Poales > Poaceae > Triticum > Triticum dicoccoides. The sequence continues at coordinate 565,345,113 of NC_041390.1, read as the reverse complement.
TCACCATAAATCGGTTGGCATGGCCTACTTTCCTGAACATATTCTAAATATTGCTACATTTGGATAAAAGGTGCCACATGCACCATATACGTCAAAGGGGATTTTCCCCTCTTCTTTCTATATTAGGCAAATTAATGATGTAGTATTGTTCTTTCGATTACTCTCATATTTCCATGACATCATGTTTACCCTATCTATTTAATTATAGATTTTTGTCCTTCGATTTCAACTATTGTACAGTTCTTTCAATTTGGGCCCATATTTGCATGTTACCATATTTTCTTTAACAATCCTACCATTTTCTGCAGGACATCCCTTGCTATGCAACAGATTATGTAGTGCACAAATTTTCCCTTTACATAGATCAAGGCTCCACGGATGTCATACTGCGCACAAACCATGGATTTACAATCGTTGCTACTGTAAGACTTGATGAACGTCGTGACTCCTATTTTGGCACTGGCTTTTGGAAAGAAATTACAAAGTTTTGTGTACTGAAAGCTGGCACTAAAATTGCACCGCACATAAAAGGGCCTGGTCATGAGATATATGCTAAGTTCCCCGACAAAATCATCCATCTAGACTTTGTTCGAAGTAAGTTTTGTTTTCAACTATCTGCATATGTTGACTTACCCAGCAATGTCAAACGAATTGTGTAGTATTTAAGCAACCAATTGTTATTCCCTTTTCTTACTATATTCCTACCTAGTAACTTCTAGTTACCAATACACTTTTCTATTGCCCTGTTTTAACTAAATATTCCCTATACTCCCATTTCTATCAGAAAGCGCCGTTGACAAGGAGACTCCGGAGGTGGAGAACGGGGCTGCCAACAAGCGGAGGTGGGGCGAGCTAGAACTGCAAGTGACTCCAGCATGCCTAGACTTCATCAGTAGCCTCCCCGATGATATGTTGAGAGTCATGCTCTCCATCCTCCCAATCAAATATGAGGCGCAGACAACTGTCCTTTCCCGGCAGTGGCGCCCCCTATGGAATTCCAGCCCTCTCGACCTCATCGACACCCACGAGCTCTGTCATGGCTATCGCAAAAGCTTGGATGCGTTCTCCAAGATCCTCGGCAGTCACCTTGGCCCAACCAAAGGCCTTAGAATGGGCAAGTTCTGTTCCAACGGCAAGGACCGAGGCAAGCTTGACGAGTGGTTCGGATCCCCGCCCTAGATCAGCTCGAGGATATCACTTTTGATGATGGTCATATGCGTTCGCTGCCAACATCCGCACTCTGCCTCGCGCCCACGCTGCGCGTCGCCAAGTTCAGGAACTACCATTTCCCGCCCCTTAATGACGCGCTTGCTCTTATTCTACCACGACTCAAGCACCTCGAGCTCGTCGCTGCCTGCCTCTCAAAGGGTGACATGGAGCGCCTGCTCCATGGCTGTACTGCACTCGAGTACCTTCGTCTTCAGGAGATCAATGGGTTGAGTACCTTCCACATCACCTCCATGACTCTTCGAGCTATTTATGTGTGTTGTTGGTGCGGCAGGAAGACATCACAAGATGTGTACCATGGTATGTTCATTGAGGACACACCTACACTTGAGAGATTACTTGTAGTTGATCAAGAAGGTCCAACAAGAATCAATGTCATTTCTGCGCCAAAATTGACAGTGGTGGGCTACTCGTCTGACAAATACTCCGAACTTGTTATTGGATCCACACCCGTTCAGGTACAATGCTACCTCTTGAGCACTGCATTGGTTTTCCCTTGAAGAGGAAAGGGTGATGCAACAAAGTAGCGTAAGTATTTCCCTCACTTTTTGAGAACCAAGGTATCAATCTAGTAGGAGGCTATGCACGACTCCCTCGCACCTGCACAAAACAAATAAATCCTCGCAACCAACGCGATAAGGGGTTGTCAATCCCTACACGGTCACTTACGAGAGTGAGATCTGATAGATATGATAAGATAATATTTTTGTTATTTTTATGATAAAGATGCAAAGTAAAATAAAAGGCAATGGAAATAACTAAGTATTGGAAGATTAATATGATGAAGATAGACCCGGGGGCCATAGGTTTCACTAGTGGCTTCTCTCAAGAGCATAGGTATTCTATGGTAGGTGAACAAATTACTGTTGAGCAATTGACAGAATTGAGCATAGTTATGAGAATATCTAGGTATGATCATGTTTATATGCATCACGTCCAAGACAAGTAGACCGACTCCTGTCTGCATCTACTACAATTACTCCACACATCGACCGCTATCCAACATGCGTCTAGAGTATTAAGTTCATAAGAACAGAGTAACGCCTTAAGCAAGATGACATGATGTAGAGGGATAAATTCATGGAATATGATAAGAAAACCATCTTGTTATCCTCGATGGCAACAATACAATACGTGCCTTGCTGCCCCTACTGTCACTGGGAAAGGACACCGCAAGATTGAACCCAAAGCTAAGCACTTCTCCCATTGCAAGAAAGATCAATCTTGTAGGCCAAGCCAAACTGATAATTCGAAGAGACTTGCAAAGATAACCAATCATACATAAAATAATTCAGAGAAGATTCAAATATTGTTCATAGATAAACTTGATCATAAACCCACAATTCATCGGTCTCAACAAACACACTGCAAAAGAAGATTACATCGAATAGATCTCCACAAGAGAGGGGGAGAACTTTGTATTGAGATCCAAAAATAAGAAGCCATCTAGCTAAGAACTATGGACCCGTAGGTCTGAGGTAAACTACTCACACTTCATCGGAGAGGCTATGGTGTTGATGTAGAAGCCCTCCGTGATCAATGCCCCCTCCGGCGGAGCTCCGGAACAGGCCCCAAGATTGTATCTCGTGGATAGAGAAAGTTACAACGGTGGAATTAGGGTTTTGGCTCCGTCTTTGATCGTTTGGGGGTACATAGGTATATATAGGAGGAAGAAGTACGTCGGTGGAGCAACAAGGGGCCCACGAGGGTGGAGGGCGCGCCTAGGGGGGGGTAGGCGCGCCCCTACCTCATGGCCTCCCTGTTGGTTGCTTGACGTAGGGTCCAAGTCTCCTGGATCTTGTTCGTTCCAAAAATCACGTTCACGAAGGTTTCATTCCGTTTGGACTCCGTTTGATATTCCTTTTCTTCGAAAACCTAAAATAGGCAAAAAAACAGCAATTCTCGGCTAGGCCTCCAGTTAATAGGTTAGTCCCAAAAATAATATAAAAGTGTATAATAAAGCCCAATAATGTCCAAAACAGTAGATAATATAGCATGGAGCAATCAAAAATTATAGATGCATTGGAGACGTATCATACAATAGCTGCCTTCTACCTCTCCTTCTACAAATTAACATTATTTCTAATTTTAAAGATGTTTGTTAGTCTGTCATTTAGAAAATGATTCCGACAAGCTTGACCCCGAAACTGCGCACAGTGGAGGTCTTGGCACTAGAATCTATCGGCCCCGACCTGGAGCAAGTTGTTAGTTTCCTGAGATGCTTTCCGTGCCTGGAGAAGCTATATATCGAGGTGATGTTCCTTTCCTGTTTAATGTTAACCATAAGGGAGTTCAATTTGTGACACCTTTTTCCAAGTTTACAATGACAATGTACTATGATTTCTAAAGGTTCTTTTGGAGGATTTCAGTACATACATGCCCCCCCATATTGGTTGCTTGATCCATATGGTTACAATCAATAAGCATTTCTCCTTTGGATTCATCTGTACTAGTTTTCTTAGGGACATTTTCATCCACTCCAACCTCTTGTGAAGAAGGCTACATTTTTCTAGAATGTAATCAAATGCCCATGTTAATCATGTCCGATCGAAAATGGCATGTTAGTGCATTTTAGAAATCCTGCAAACCAAATAGGCCTGTAGTAATGTTGAAAACTGCATGTAGGCACCAACACGTTTTCTTCTTTTGCAAATAAGATTAGGCCCAGTGGTGGATAATGTGATACAATATAACAATCACGTCGAATGCCTAGATCTGCATATCTCAGAAATTACTTTGAACTCCTACTGAGGGACCTTATCGGAGATTATATTCACCAGGTTCTTTGTTCTCAGAGCAAGGGTGCTGAAGGAAATGAGGTTTGCCCTACATTTATTTTGCAAAAATGAATGGTTTGTTGATCAGCGCCGGCGCCTGCGGCAGAATGGAGTAGGCTCCAAAAATGCTGAATTTCATTTTGGAACTTCAGATGACACAGTAATCGGAAGTCATTGTGTCAACCCCATACATGACTTCTCAGTGGCTGGCCCCTTTGCAAAAATTGTGAGGTTTCGAAACCAGACTTAGAAGCGGTGATATTAGTTTGAACCTCTCTGATAACCATGTTCAGCATATCAACGCGAGCGTTTGCAGCTGATGAGCTGAATTTCATTTCTAATATTAGTTTGAACCTTGTAATCTTCGAATTTGAGCCATATAACTCTAGAATTTGAACCTTGTAACATTTCGAGCTTTTGTGGTACAATCGTTGAAATGGCATCGTATGGGACTCGTATATTGCTAGCACTATTTTGACCTTAATATGCAATGGTCTTAGATTTTATTAACCATTCTTGTATCAGTTTACCTTGTCGATCTCACAGCACACGATCTGTATAGCTAACTCGACTACGATCTTCGACATTATTGCACACAGTTGGTTTCTTCCACCGTGTGCACTGTAGAGCGCAGAATTAATTATCGCACTCGAGTGTCCATAATCACCCTTCTGTGTAACTTTGACCTCATCACCCAAGGGTAAACTTATGACCGAAGTCATTCCACACACTTCATTTTTACAAAGCTTTTTGCCAATAAACGTCCATGATTTGTCCCTCTTCTAGCTGACGCGTGGCCAAACTAGCCGGGCGGGAATCTTGCATGGTAAACAGCACGGGAACAGGCTCACCGATGATACATTTGGCGCCTCTTTGAGCCAACGCATGCAGTGCAGTGTTGTCAATTGTGCACTGGATTCTGGAATCCTTCGCTATGAACGTCGTGACAAGACGAGGCAATTATAGACCAGGCGGCCCCCATTTATTACAGCAGCCATTTAACCTACCCTTGTGTCTCTTCAACCTTTCGATCACGCCCCACCATTGCAAGAAGCACACCCACCATGAGAAATTCTTAGAGGGTATCCTGCGCGGCTCCAATGGCGCTCCGAGCGGCTGTCAACGACGAGCAGCAGTTCACCATGCGTGCCGTGGTGGACACCAACAGAAGGTTCATGGACCTCTCGGTGGTGTACACCAACGACCTGGTCTGGGTGGAGCACTCCATCCACATCATGGAGCTGTTTCTTGCCGAGGAGAAGTACATGGTGGTCGGGTTCAACCTCGAGTACACCCGCGCTCGTGTCGGGTCTCGTCCTAAGGTCACCATCGCCCAGATGTGTGTGCGCCACCACGTCCTCGTCTACCACTACTTCCTGGCCACAAGGCCTTGTGAGCGTTTCGCCAGGTTTGTCAACAACCCCACTACATGTTCGCTACGATGGACATCACCAACGATGTAAAGGCGCTCGAGAGTTCGGGCATCGCCTGCCAAAATCTTGTCGACATCCAGGGCCAATACAAGATCTAGGGCAGCAAGGAGCATGAGAAGGACTCACTGGTTCACCTCGCTGAGGCCATCATCGACCCCTACTACAGAGACATGAAGGATTCGTGCAACAAGGAGAAGCATGCCTGGCACTCAGCCTGGATGGTGAAACTCAACAAAGCTCACGTCATGTACGCGACCAAGGAGGCGTACACGAGCTATGACATGTACAAGCGGATCATTGACATGAGGAAGTGCCTCCTTCCCCAAAATGGCCAGGGATCCAGCCGGAAGCAGAGCAGTGGCAAGCGTTGTCGCAACAATAAGTAGATGATTATATCCTCGTTTCTCCTACTTTAGTATGCATGTAATTGCTTACTTTGGTGTGTGCAAATGTTATGTGTGTAGTCACTTGTGTAATTGTATGCTTGATTTGGTTATGCAATGCTGTCTTTTTAAGTGTATATGTTGATGCTCTGTAGACAGAGCGTAGATGTTGTGCGGACAAACAAAATCACATCACACACGGACTAAACAATGGAACCCATCGGTGTTGTTTTGGTCAATCACTAACAATTGTATACCAGCAATCGTTTTCTCACAACACACATGGCTTGTTAGCAGTAATCGCCTGTGTTGTCATCGGTCTTCGCATACGTTTCCGATTATAGACCTGTTTGCCTCGTATCACACACATCTTGTTCATTTGAACCATTTTTGTTCTCATGTCTCAACGCAAACAATTCATCCGAGTGAACCGCATGTCGTATATCGCACACACCTTTGATCTGACTGACCATTTCTTTTGTGTTTCCTAATCACAAACAATTCATCCGAGTGAACCGTATGTTGTACATCGCACACACCTTCATATGGCTGCCTGTTTCTTTTGTTCCTCCTCCTCGCAAACAGTTAATTGAGTTGAACCGTATGCCCTACATCGCACACGCGACTAAATTCTGAACCGTGTTTGCTGCGTCCTCCATCGCAAATGTTTTGCACCTTTTTGACGGTTTTTTACACCATGTTTGCGATTATGGCATCGCACACAGTTTCGTCGAAGGGTCTCTGATCGTAGTGTCGCGTTAGCAGCATCTTGCAGTAGTGGTAGAGGAGAAATTTAAGAATCTGATCTCATGCTTAAGCACATATCAAAGGACATACCTCTTTGAAGAAGGAGGGGGCTCGACCGCGCTCCCGGTTTCCTTTTGTTTTGAGCGATCTCCCTACGTAGAGGCCGCTCTCGAGGGAGTGCGGCTTGTCGATCGCTGATCCTATGAAGTATAGTTTAGTGTAATGGATGAGGTGCAAGTAGGGCCTTCTTTTTTGAGGAAGATTTTGAATACTTACAATGGAGAAAGGGTAAAGGCGGGGGTAGTCAGCCGTAATATCCACTTTCGAGCCGTCAAGGCTCGCCTGATAAAATACTCCATCATCGAACTATATATATATATATATCCGGATCCTCGCAGAAGCCAGGGTCTTCATTGCGAGCATAATCCTCTGGCTGTGGGGGGCAATGAATGTTGTCGACCACCTTCCTCCATGACTGCTTTAAGACAACAAGAACAATTTGATTAGCATGCCTCGATAACGAGGAAGAACAAGTGCTGATAATCAAAACTTACCCATTCGTTGGGGTTGTACATGGAAAAACCTTCCCAACAATTTAAACAAAGAAAATCTTATTTCTCCCCATTATAAAGATTGACCAAGATTATGGCTAGTTCGGCTGGGGTATCCGGGCCCTTGCGTCCTCCTCTCCGTTGTAACAACATAAAGGGGCCACTCTGGACTGGAGAGGCCGAATACATCGCTTTATCACGATGGCCATGACTTCGATTATCGAGAGCTCAGAATGAGCAAGTAATCTGACCTTGCTGACCAACCTCTTCACTTTCGCACTGTCTTCCTCCTTGGGACTAGGGGGCACCAATTGAGGTGTTTCTTCAAAGGAGCACCGGAGAATTCAGGCAGACCATGCCGAACTGGGTCCGGAAGGGGAACATCCTCAATGTAAAACCATTCCGAAGACCATTCTTGAGATACTTCCTTGGGAGTTCCGATGAGGTAGCCCGATCTGGCTATGCGCCATACTTCGGTGCCGCCCACTTCAAATATGGAACCTCCTCGATGACGAGGAACAAGGCAAAAGAACTTTCTCCATAGTTCAAAATGAGCCTCGCAGCCCAGAAACAATTCACAAAAAGTGACAAAGCCCGAGATGTGCAGAATAGAACCTGGAGTGAGACTATGCAGCCGGATGCCGTAGAACTCTAACAGGCCCCTAAGAAAGGGGTGGATCGGGAATCCTAAGCCCCGTAGAAGAAACAAAACGAAGCGCACACTCTCCTCCTTGTTAGGGTTGGCGAAATTTTCTGCTAGCACATCATTGCCGATCGAGGCCAATCCCGCTCGCGTAGAGACTAGATCTACGAGAGGGAGATATCCCTGCATGTAAAGTCAACTCAACTGAAGATGAGACACTGAGCAGCTCCACCAATCACCCTCTTGAGGTCCATGAGGGCGCGAAGAAGAGCTAGGAGCGCTGGCCATGTTTTGATGTTTTTCGTGGCTGGTCCTAATGTTCTCTGCATGATGTGGATAGCATTTGGGGATCTAACCTCTTTATATAGGCGGTGTCCCTGTGTGGTCAGGGGCGTATTTGTAAGAACTTATTATGGACCATTTGCATTCACCCGACGCATGGAAATCGAGGCCGCGACAAGGAAGGAGTCATAAAGGCAGAACGAGAAGGTTGGGACCGGATTGTTATCCGTCCGAGGTATGATGAAGAACCTGCCTTGCAAAAGCTGAAGACATAAGCCGGATACTACATCGTCATTGAAGGCAAGTTCGGGGGCAACTGAGGGAGTCCTGGATTAGGGGGTCCTCGGGTGCACGTCCAATTCAACATGGGCCGCACTGATGGGCCGTGAAGATAAAAACTGAAGATCATGCCCTTGTCCGGTAGGACTCCTATATGCGTGAACGGCAAGTTTTGTTCAAAGGAAATATGCTCTAGAGGCAATAATATAGTTATTATTTATTTCCTTATATCATGATAAATGTTTCTTATTCATGCTAGAATTGTATTAACCGGAAACATGATACATGTGTGAATACATAGACAAACAGAGTGTCACTAGTATGCCTCTACTTGACTAGCTCGTTAATCATAGATGGTTATGTTTCCTAGCCATAGACAAAGAGTTTTCATTTGATTAACGGGATCACATCATTAGGAGAATGATGTGATTGACTTGACCCATTCCGTTAGCTTAGCACTTGATCATTTAGTTTGTTGCTATTGCTTTCTGCATAACTTATACATGTTCCTATGACTATGAGATTATGCAACTCCCGTTTACCGGAGGAACACTTTGTGTGCTACCAAACGTCACAACGTAACTGGGTGATTATAAAGGTGCTCTACAGGTGTCTCCGAAGGTACTTGTTGGGTTGGCGTATTTCAAGATTAGGATTTGTCACTCCGATTGTCGGAGAGGTATCTCTGGGCCCTCTCGGTAATGCACATCACTCAAGCCTTGCAAGCATTTCAACTAATAAGTTAGTTGCAGGATGATGTATTACGGAACGAGTAAAGAGACTTGCCGGTAACGAGATTTAACTAGGTATTAAGATACCGACGATCGAATCTCGGGCAAGTAACATACCGATGACAAAGGGAACAACGTATGTTGTTATGCGGTCTGACCGATAAAGATCTTCGTAGAATATGTAGGAGCCAATATGAGCATCCAGGTTCTGCTATTGGTTATTGACCGGAGACGTGTCTTGGTCATGTCTACATACTTCTCGAACCCGTAGGGTCCGCACGCTTAAAGTTCGGTGATGATCATAATTAGGGTTTTTGTGTTTTGATGTACCGAAAGTTGTTCGGAGTCCCAGATGTGATCACGGACATGACGAGGAGTCTCGAAATGGTCGAGACATAAAGATTGATATATTGGAAGCCTATATTTGGATATCAGAAACGTTCCGGGTGAAATCGGGATTTTACCGGAGTACCGGGGGGTTACCGAAACCCCCCGGGGGTTATTGGGCCTACATAGGCCATAAGGGAGAAGAGGAGGGCAGGCCGCGCGCCCCCTCCCCCCCTAGTCCGAATAGGACAAGGAAGGGGGGGCGGCGCCCTCCTTTCCTCTTTCTCCCTTCCCCCTTCCTTTTCCAACAAGGCAAGAGGGGGGAGTCCTACTCCCGGTGGGAGTAGGACTCCACCAGGCGCACCCCTAGGGCCGGCCGCACCTCCCCCTCTCCCTCCTTTATATACGGGGGCAAGGGGGCACCCCAGGACACACAAGTTGATCAGTTGATCTCTCCCAGCCGTGTGCGGTGCCCCCCTCCACCATATTCCACCTCGGTCATATCGTAGCAGTGCTTAGGCGAAGCCCTGCGTCGATAGCAACATCATCACCGTCACCACGCTGTCATGCTGACAGAACTCTCCCGTGAAGCTCTGCTAGATCGGAGTTCGCGGGACGTCATCGAGCTGAACGTGTGCTGAAATCGGAGGTGCCATGCGTTCGGTACTTGGATCGGTCGGATCGTGAAGACGTACGACTACATCAACCGCGTTGTGCTAACGCTTCCGCTTTCGGTCTACGAGGGTACATGGACAACACTCTCCCCTCTTGTTGCTATGCATCACCATGATCTTGCGTGTGCGTAGGAATTTTTTTGAAATTACTACGTTCCCCAACAGTGGCATTCGAGCCAGGTTTTAGGCGTTGATGTTATATGCACGAGTAGAACACAAGTGAGTTGTGGGCGATATAAGTCATACTGCTTACCATCATGGCATACTTTGTTTCAGTGGTATTGTTCGATGAAGCGGCCCGGACCGACATTACGCGTACGCTTACGCGAGACTGGTTCTACTGATGTGCTTTGCACACAGGTGGCTGGTGGGTGTCAGTTTCTCCAACTTTAGTTGAACCGAGTGTGGCTATGCCCGGTCCTTGCGAAGGTTAAAACAGCACCAACTTGACAAACTATCGTTGTGGTTTTGATGCGTAGGTAAGAACGGTTCTTGCTAAGCCCGTAGCAGCCACGTAAAACTTGCAACAACAAAGTAGAGGACGTCTAACTTGTTTTTGCAGGGCATGTTGTGATGTGATATGGTCAAGACATGATGCTAAATTTTTATTGTATGAGATGATCATGTTTTGTAACCGAGTTATCGGCAACTGGCAGGAGCCATATGGTTGTTGCTTTATTGTATGCAATGCAATTGCGTTGTAATGCTTTACTTTATCACTAAGCGGTAGCGATAGTCGTGGAAGCACAAGATTGGCGAGACGACAACGATGCTACGATGGTGATCAAGGTGTCACGCCGATGACGATGGTGATCATTACGGTGCTTCGGAGATGGAGATCACAAGCACAAGATGATGATGGCCATATCATATCACTTATATTGATTGCATGTGATGTTTATCTTTTATGCATCTTATCTTGCTTTGTTTGACGGTAGCATTATAAGATGATCTCTCACTAAATTTCAAGATAAAAGTGTTCTCCCTGAGTATGCACCGTTGCCAAAGTTCGTCGTGCCCAGACACCATGTGATGATCGGGTGTGATAAGCTCTACGTCCATCTACAACGGGTGCAAGCCAGTTTTGCACACACAGAATACTCAGGTTAAACTTGACGAGCCTAGCATATGCAGATATGGCCTCGGAACACTGAGACCGAAAGGTCAAGCTTGAATCATATAGTTGATATGATCAACATATTGATGTTCACCATTGAAAGCTACTCCATTTCACGTGATGATCGGTTATGGTTTAGTTGATTTGGATCACGTGATCACTTAGAAGATTAGAGGGATGTCTTTCTAAGTGGGAGTTCTTAAGTAATATGATTAATTGAACTTAAATTTATCATGAACTTATTACCTAATAGTATCTTGCTTGTCTATGTTTGTTTGTAGATAGATGGCCCGTGCTGTTGTTCCGTTGAATTTTAATGCGTTCCTTGAGAAAGCAAAGTTGAAATATGATGGTAGAAATTACACGGACTAGGTCCGTAACTTGAGGATTATCCTCATTGCTGCATAGAAGAATTACGTCCTGGAAGCACCGCTAGGTGCCAGGCCTGCTACTGGAGCAACACCCGATGTTATGAACGTCTGGCAGAGCAAAGCTGATGACTACTCGATAGTTCAGTGTGCCATGCTTTACGGCTTAGAATCAGGACTTCAACGACGTTTTGAACGTCATGGAGCATATGAGATGTTCCAGGAGATGAAGTTAATATTTCAAGCAAATGCCCGGATTGAGAGATATGAAGTCTCCAAGAAATTCTATAGCTGCAAGATGGAGGAGAATAGTTCTGTCAGTGAACACATACTCAAAATGCCTAGGTATCATAATCACTTGACTCAACTGGGGGTTAATCTTCCTGTTGATAGTGTCATTGACACAGTTCTTCAATCACTGCCACCAAGCTACAAGAGCTTCGTGATGAACTATAACATGCAAGGGATGGATAAGACAATTCCCGAGCTCTTCGCAATGCTAAAGGCTGCGGAGGGAGAAATCAAGAAGGAGCATCAAGTGTTGATGGTCAACAAGACCCCGAGTTTCAAGAAAAAGGGCAAAGGGAAGAAGAAGGGGAACTTCAAGAAGAACAGTAAGCAACTTGCTGCTCAGGAGAAGAAACCCAAATCTGGACCTAAGCCTAAAACTGAGTGCTTCTACTGCAAGCAGACTGGACACTGGAAGCGGAACTGCCCCAACTATTTGGCAGATAAGAAGGATGGCAAAGTGAACAAAGGTATATGTGATATACATGTTATTGATGTGTACCTTACTAGAGCTCACAGTAGCACCTGGGTATTTGATACTGCTTCTGTTGCTAACATTTGCAACTCGAAACAGGGACTACGGATTAAGCGAACACTGGCGAAGGACGAGGTGACGATGCGCGTGGTAAATGGTTCCAAAGTCGATCTGATCGCAGTCGGCACGCTACCTCTACATCTACCTTCGGGATTAGTTTTAGACCTAAATAATTGTTATTTGGTGCCAGCGTTGAGCATGAACATTATATCTGGATCTTGTTTGATGCGAGACGGTTATTCATTTAAATCAGAAAATAATGGTTGTTCTATTTATATGAATAATATCTTTTATGGTCATGCACCCTTGAAGAGTGGTCTATTTTTTATGAATTTCGATAGTAGTGATACACATATTCATAATGTTGAAGCCAAAAGATGCAGAGTTGATAATGATAGTGCAACTTATTTGTGGCACTGCCGTTTAGGTCATATCGGTGTAAAGCGCATGAAGAAACTCCATACTGATGGACTTTTGGAATCACTTGATTACGAATCATTTGGTACTTGCGAACCGTGCCTCATGGGCAAGATGACTAAAACGCCGTTCTCCGGTACTATGGAGAGAGCAACGGATTTGTTGGAAATCATACATATAGATGTATGTGGTTCGATGAATATTGAGGCTCGTGGCGGATATCGTTATTTTCTCACCATCACAGATGATTTAAGCAGATATGGGTATATCTACTTAATGAAACATAAGTCTGAAACATTTGAAAAGTTCAAAGAATTTCAGAGTGAAGTTGAACATCATCATAACAAGAAAATAAAGTTTCTATGATCTGATCGTGGAGGAGAATATTTGAGTTATGAGTTTGGTCTACATTTGAAACAATGCGGAATAGTTTCGCAACTCACGCCACCCGGAACACCACAGCGTAATGGTGTGTCCGAACGTCGAAATCATACTTTACTAGATATGGTGTGATCTATGATGTCTCTTACAGATTTACCGCTATCGTTTTGGGGTTATGCTTTAGAGACGGCTGCATTCACGTTAAATAGGGCACCATCGAAATCCATTGAGACGACACCTTATGAACTATGGTTTGGCAAGAAACCAAAGTTGTCATTTCTGAAAGTTTGGGGCTGCGATGTCGCGACCGGTTTTTCAAGTATTAATTTCCAGAAAATGGCCGTTGTGCTCACCAGCCCCAGGATTACTGTTAGCTAATGAGGCACCAACTTGATACAGAAATTCGAAGCAAAAATACAAAATGTGTAGTACAAGACCATTCGGGTCTGTGAGTACATCAAATGGTTTCTATTGGTTGAGGGCGGAAGCGGTTTGTGAGTCATCAGTGTCTATGGGACTCCATTTCCCACAGGAACAGCTGACCAGGTTAACTCCTATCTTCGCGAGGCTGCTATCACCGTTACTTAGGTTTCGAGGCTGTCATCGCAACGCTCCTCTCCAAGCAAGCAATCTGGCCAAGACAATAGCCAGGGACAAGCCAGTGAGTACTTTTGAATGTACTCGCAAACATTATGAACACGGGTATAATATAATTGATCAACATACACTGAAATATTCTATGATCACATCGTCAGTCATAAATAAAATCTTGATGCACGCAAGCAGGTTATTTATATGTAACCAGAATATGCAATGACAGAATAGAAATAAAATGCACCGATCGGATGTCTGAAGCGACATCTCGCAAGGATAGTAAAAGTGAGCATGCCTCAGTCGGGCGTCTTAGCGACACCACGTAAGGGGCTTATAAAGTAAATAAAATAACAAGCATGCCACAGTCGGGCGTCTTAGCGACGCCACATAAAGGGCTTATGAGAAAATGAAATAACAAACATGCCTCAGTCGGGCGTCTGAGCGACGCCACATAAAGGGCTTATGAAAAAATGGAATAACAAACATGCCACAGTCGGGCGTCTGAGCGACGCCACATAAAGGGCTTATATGAAAATGAAATAACGAACATGCCACAGTCGGGCATCTGAGCAACGCCACATAAGGGGCTTATGAAGTAAATAAAATAACAAGCATGCCACAGTCGGGCATCTGGGCGACACCACATAAAGGGCTTGTAAGTAAATGAAATAACGAACCTGCCACAGTCGGGCCTCTGAGCGACGCCACATAAAGGGCTTATATATATATAAACATAATCATAGTGAATATCCAGGGGGTGGTACCGTCCCAGGGATATTCATTATTTCAAACAATGCAAACGGTTAGTCCATAATGATAATAATCATAACCATCATATATCACAAGTCATAATCAATATTCGGGTTTAGTAGTTTCTCCTCCGAAGACCGACACTAAGACCGACCCTTGACCCATCCCAGACTGTAGTCCTTAACCATGGACACGGCTATTCGAATAGGTTTAATATCTCTGCAGAGGGTGTACTCTTTACCCACGAGTAACGGATTACTTTAGTCCATCAGACTAATTCCGTCTATGGTCTTTTAACTGAAACACACCTGACTTGCACACACCAGCTTTTACTCGTGTCTGGAATCACCCATGACACCTGTTAAGAAAAACTCTAAGTGGGGAGGCTACAACCTCGCGTAGCATGGGATCAAATTTCTATCGCGCGCTCTAAGGGGTGCCCCCCTCTCGGTCCCAATCGGATACACCCATGCCCCCGGACCAGGTGGCATGCCTACCGGCTACAACCGGTATCTTCCACCATGGCCTCTCTGTACGGTGTGTGCCAAGACAAGGGTTAACAACTTACTGAACCATAACCCACCTACGGTAGGGACCAGTGGCAGTACGAAACAAGTATGGGGGTTACCAGAACAAGACTCGATCTATGGACGACTCAGGAGGCTTATGAGTTCCCTGCATGACATGTATATCAAATATATTTCAACCGACGAAATCACCACCCATTATACCTTACTATGCCATACCAGACATAACCGTCCCGACGGGGACCGGCGACAAGCTCACTCCTACCCAAGGCAGAGGCTTTCCCGGATTCCTTTCAGGCATGCATGCAAGGCACATGAGGATGATTACCATCACAAGTATATACATTGGCAATAGCAAGGAAAATCACTAATATGCATTCATGCAAATGATCGTATCACCACATAAAATAACGAGTTCTCCGAAATGAGGTGGTGCTATAATCGTATCAACTAACACACCAGAAATATTATGCCAGGGCTCAGAATGCTTGCCTTGAAGGTGTGGAGAGGTGGGGGTGCTCTCCAAAACTTTTGAAAGTTTTCTTCCTCTCTCCAAAATCCTATTTTCAATAAGTTTGAATTAACACACAATTTCAAAACAGCACAAAAAATTTGTTTGAATTTTTTTTCAAATAAATATGGTAAAAAACTAGACAAAAATTTAAAGAGGACAGAAAAAGAATCAATCAAAAATCATTTTCTGTTTAAAAGTTATAAGAGTTTTAATCTAGGGACTCATTTGTAATGAAACAGAAAGTTCCCAGGGGCTAACTTATAAAAACAGAAAACGCTTCGATTGAGAGTACGCCGGCCCAGAGGGGAGACGTACTTTGGCAGAAGATGCCTTCAGGAAACAGTTCGTTTAAAAAGAATTGAGAGGCTGACGGGCGGGTCCCACCCGTCAGGTTTGAATTTTCAAACGGGGGACGAAGCTCGTCGGTGCCCGAGAGCCGCAGTGGTCGCCGGCGGCGATCCTCGGTGAGGTAGGGAGATCGGAGAGTACCTCCGTGTTCAGGGCTCCATTCCGCGTCTGTGGGAGGTGGTGGTGGTCGTCGGCGAGTACCACGTCGGCGGCGCTGGCTTCGGCGGACGGTGATTCGGGTGGTTGTGGACCTCGTCGGACAAAGCTGTGAAGATCAAATTGGAGTGGGGGTTAGACTCTTAGTTGCTCGAGAGGGTTGCTGACGAAGTTGGGGCGCCGGAGATGGCCTCACCGGAGCGAATCGAGGTGTAGGCCGAGGCGGAACGGGGCGGCCGAAGTCGGGGAAGAAGGGCCCCTCAAGGCTCCTCCAGTGGCCAGGCAGGGTCTAGTGAGATGGTGGAGTTGTGCGGGGGCGATACCAGGCTCGGGGGTGCTATATATAGCCGGCCCGAGTCGGTTGCCGCGAACGGATAAGTCCGGCGAGCTGATTACGGCGGTGCCGTGGTTGCACGGGAGGGTTTTGAGGTTGAGCGTCGTCATGGGCGTTCCCTGGTTCCGTTTAGGTGCTAACCGCGTCGGGATTTGGTTGCTTAGGGGGAGTTCGACGGAACGGGGCGACGCGGGCCCGTCGGTGGCAGGGAGCACGCATCTGTGCGTGCCGCGCCACGGTGACGGTGCCGCATGCGTGCGCTGGCAAGGAGAAGGCCACGCGGAGCTACCAGGAGGATTGGGCGGCGCCGAACGGCGTTGAGCCGCCGTTCTGCTCCCTGTCGGCCGCTACGGTGGTTCGGCCGCCGCAAGACACGCCGGCGCAGGCGGGCCAGGGTGCCATCGACACCAGGAAGGCGCCAAGCGCGCGTGTGGAGCTTCGGACAAGCAGGCCAGGCGGCGAGCAACGTGCCAAGGGCACTGTGGACATGTGACTGAATCTTTGACGGAGAACGACACTGCAAATTCTGAATTTACTGAACATGAACAAAAACAGTGCACGCCAAGTGTTCGACAGAATGATTCTAGCCTCTAGGGATTTTTCCTTGAGCTGATTTTTGGTGGAGTGGTCTCTCATTGCAACTAGAGATTGTCTGAATTTTGGTGGAATTTTTGGGGAAGTGTAGATATGAATTTCACCAAATTTGGCAAATCTGGTCCAAACTTGTAGTGAGTGAAATTTGAAAATTTTGAAAAGAAGAAGAGTGGATCAAGATGGTTCTAGGTTGTGGGTGCTAAGGACTATCCAGAGGAGTTGGTTTGAGATCAAAACTCAAAGGAAATTAGGTACTTGCTTTGCAAATCACCTAGGCTTAAAATAATTGACAGAAATGTTTTGGGGAGTAGAATAAATGAAATAAAATCCAAAAATGGGTTGGACTTGTTGGAACAGAATGAAAATGAGGTTGATTAACTCAAAAACTTCAAATAACATCATTGGGTTTTTTCATAAAGTTGAATCATAAGCTACTACCAACATCCCATAATTTTGGTGGAGGCTAGAAAGAAATATTTAAATGGGTTGTAGTGAAAAATTGCACTCTGGACCAGAGAAAAAAAGTTGGGTGCAGAGCTCAAAATATTTCATGAATAAAAGATATTTTTGTATAAAAGTGATTTAAAAACATCACATGACATCTCCAAATTTTGGTTGGAATTTTAAGTGAATTTATCAAATGGTTGTAGTTCAATTATGGCCATATAACCTTGGAAAACCATTTTTCAAGAAAATAAAGATCAAGCAAATTAATTATGTAATTTGTTCTACTAATAAAAGAAAAGTTTTTCTAGAAAGGTTAAACAAGTCCAATAACATATTTGAAAAGTTTTCACTTTGGGGAAAAACTCCATAATAACAAGGGAGAAAAATGGTTCAAAAAAATCAAAAGGGAGCCCAGAAAATAAAAGTTTTAATCTCCTGGCAAAATTTTAATTAACAAACAAAGTTAAAATTTTGGGGTGTCACAACACTACCCCCCTTAAGAAAAAAATCTCGTCCTCGAGATTTGCTAAAGATTGTTTTGAGAAATAAATACTCCACGGTTACGTGTTTTTGCAAGCAGGGTATGTGTTCGAGCGGTTGTGAGTCTGCTGCCGTGGTGCTGTGTGAAATCAAATAATCCACGTCGTGAGAAAGTGTACGATGCAGCAGCTCCGGGAAAAGAAATCTTATTCCGAGATTTTTCGCGTGGGAAAACGGTTAACTTAAAGGAGCATAAACCACAACAAAAACTACACACATTAGTAGAAGCCAAATAATTGACTCGTCGCACAAGCTCAGGGTATCACGCATAAGTTACAACACATAAATAAATGTTGCAATAATGAACACAGCAGCGACGTCTAAAATGGAAACGGTAACTGGACGGGGTCCCGAGAAAACGTCTCTGGTACTGGGACACACTCCTCTTCTATCGGGGAGAGAGAATTGATCAACCCATGAATGCGTCTCTCCTGGTCGGGCCTTAGTGATCTGCCGATGGCAATCTGAGGATTTAAATCCGCGAGGCTCTGGAGATAACCCATCACGCGTTGGGTTAAACGTTCTTGAGCGATGGCGTACTGGACAAGGTTGGCCAGGACTGGGTCTCTCTCAATTCGTTCACCGGGAAAAGATGTTACTTCTCCGGGTGCTGCACGGCTCGGAAAGTAATAATACCCTCGTTCGCTGGCATAGGGTACGGCGAATCGAAGGCGAGCAAGCGCTTCGTATGCAGTAGCTTCTATGGCCATATGCGGGGTCGGCATAGATTTCCCCACGAAGGAGACCTCTGTTGGGTCTTGGTTTGAGTTTACGGGAGGGATGTGTACTGCTGCCCAATATCTCGAGGTGGAAGGAGTGATTCTCGATTTGAACAGCTCGTACTGGGGTGGCTGGGTAGTGCCCATGGTACTGCAGGTAAAATCCCACAATATTTTGACAAAACTACCCGGGGTTGCATCTGGGGTTCTTAGATAAACACTAGGGCTCGGCATGGCAAGAAATGGTTGTGAGGATGGTGCACAAGATGAGGGGTGCTTGGCAAGGTCACGCGGTGGCCTTTTTATAGCACCGGAGCTGGGTCATTTTACCGTGGTGAATGGTAATGAAATTTCCAGCTCTGCTCCACGGGTTGGGGTCAAGCCACAGATACACTAATGTGACGTGTTACTGTGGGGGTTGTCGGAGAGGTTTTTGGTGACTGTGTCTTGGATAGAAATTTAAACTGCATGCTGTCATATCCATGTAAGGCTACAGAGGCACAACGACAGGCGGCGTTTATTTACAAGGTCACACGATTACAAAGCGGGGATACACTGGGACTCGACACTACTCGAGTGACTTAGTCTACCTCGTTTACATCCAGGCGGGCGTGCCTTGTGGATGTCGAGGCTTCTCCACAGGTCTCACCATCGGAATTAGCTGGAGTGGGTTGAGGGGCTGAAGGCTCAGGGTAGCGATGGGGACCATCTCAGGGATTGTTGGCCACAACCCCGTTGGAGTGTGCTCCCAAGAGGCGACGAAGCACTTCTGGGGTCATCAGAGTACCTTGGCCGACGGCTGGGCAGACCTCAGGGACTCGATCGAGTGTCCAAACAGCACGACTGGGTTGTCGGCGTTGGGCTCGTTCTCTTCTCTCCCCGGGGCTCGACGAACTAGCTCTCCACGAGCTGCGATTAGATCAATGGTGATTTGATCGAACAGTTCCTCTAGTGCACCTACATAGTGCACTAGATGCAACAATGCAGGATCTGTCTCGTGATCTCCGATGGCAACTTGGGGTGGCCTACCATACCCTTCATGTCTGGGGTAGTAGTGGAACGAGCGACAGTTAACTCTGGGCGACAAGTGCCGGAGATGAACTATAGCCTCTCGAGCAGCTAGTTGGATGGCTTGAGGCTCAAAGGAAGTTGTCCTTCCGGTGAACCTGTAGGGGCGCTCAGGCGCTAGACCCCTACCATAGATGTGCACAGTGTCCCAGAATTGACGGCTCTCACCGCACATGGACCCTTGGTACACAACATATTCCGGGGGCTCTTCTAACACATAGGCACGACGGGTGAGGTTTGTGAGTATGGTCACAAAGCCTCCAAGGTTGGTTGCTGTGGTCTCATTGTGCACGACGGGGCCAGGCATTGTGGCTCGGTTTGGGTAGAGGTTGTGCAGTATTGGGTTGAGGCTAGCGTGCCCTTTTATAGAAAAGGGGACGAGTCTTCCTTCGCATGCTTGCGAAAAGACTATTCAGGATTCGGTCACTGGCGCATGAGCGACAGGTTAGGTTGATAGGTTGGGCACCGACTACCAAAAGGTGTTGGGTTACTGTGTGGCTATCTTGCACGAGAAGCTTGGCTGGGGTTTGGTTATGGTTTGGTGGGTTGGTTTGCCTAAGTTTATAGACCCGGCTAAGATAGGATTAGCCAATGGTCAGCCTGGCTCTGATACCAAGTCTGTCGCGACCGGTTTTCCAGGTATTAATTTCCAGAAAATGGCCGTTGTGCTCACCAGCCCCAGGATTACTGTTAGCTAATGAGGCACCAACTTGATACAGAAATTCCAAGCAAAAATACAAAATGTGTAGTACAAGACCATTCGGGTCTGTGAGTACATCAAATGGTTTCTAGTGGTTGAGGGCGGAAGTGGTTTGTGAGTCATCAGTGTCTATGGGACTCCATTTCCCACAGGAACAGCTAACCAGGTTAACTCCTATCTTCGCGAGGCTGCTATCACCGTTGCTTAGGTTCTGAGGTTGTCATCGCAATGCTCCTCTCCAAGCAAGCAATCTGGCCAAGACAATAGCCAGGGACAAGCCAGTGAGTACTTTTGAATGTACTCGCAAACATTATGAACACGGGTATAATATAATTGATCAACATACACTGAAATATTCTATGATCACATCGTCAGTCATAAATAAAATCTTGATGCACGCAAGAAGGTTATTTATATGTAACCGGAATATGCAATGATAGAATAGAAATAAAATGCACCGATCGGATGTCTGAAGCGATGTCTCGAAAGGATAGTAAAAGTGAGCATGCCTCAGTCGGGCGTCTTAGCGACACCACGTAAGGGGCTCATAAAGTAAATAAAATAACAAGCATGCCACAGTCGGGCGTCTTAGCGACACCACATAAAGGTCTTATGAGAAAATGAAATAACAAACATGCCTCAGTCGGGCGTCTGAGCGACGCCACATAAAGGGCTTATGAAAAAATGGAATAACAAACATGCCACAGTCGGGCGTCTAAGCGACGCCACATAAAGGGCTTATGAAGTAAATAAAATAACAAGCATGCCACAGTCGGGCATCTGGGCGACACCACATAAAGGGCTTGTAAGTAAATGAAATAAAGAACCTGCCACAGTCGGGCGTCTGAGCGACGCCACATAAAGGGCTTATATATATATAAACATAATCATAGTGAATATCCAGGGGGTGGTACCGTCCCAGGGATATTCATTATTTCAAACAATGCAAACGGTTAGTCCATAATGATAATAATCATAACCATCATATATCACAAGTCATAATCAATATTCGGGTTTAGTAGTTTCTCCTCCGAAGACCGACACTAAGACCGACACTTGACCCATCCCAGACTGTAGTCCTTAACCATGGACACGGCTATTCGAATAGGTTTAATATCTCTGCAGAGGGTGTACTCTTTACCCACGAGTAACGGATTCCTTTAGTCCATCGGACTAATTCCGTCTATGGTCTTTTAATTGAAACACACCTGACTTGCACACACCAGCTTTTACTCGTGTCTGGAATCACCCATGACACATGTTAAGCAAAAATCTAAGTGGGGAGGCTACAACCTCGCGTAGCATGGGATCAAATTTCTATCGCGCTCTCTAAGGGGTGCCCCCCTCTCGGTCCCAACCGGATACACCCATGCCCCCGGACCAGGTGGCATACCTACCGGCTACAACCGGTATCTTCCACCATGGCCACTCTGTACGGTGTGTGCCAAGACAAGGGTTAACAACTTACTGAACCATACCCCACCTACGGTAGGGACCAGTGGCAGTACGAAACAAGTATGGGGGTTACCGGAACAAGACTCGATCTATGGCCGACTCAGGAGGCTTATGAGTTCCCTGCATGACATGTATATCAAATATATTTCAACCGACGAAATCACCACCCATTATACCTTACTATGCCATACTGGACATAACCGTCCCGACAGGGACCGGCGACAAGCTCACTCCTACCCAAGGCAAAGGCTTTCCCGGATTCCTTTCCGGCATGCATGCAAGGCACATGAGGATGATTACCATCACAAGTATATACATTCGCAACAGCAAGGAAAATCACTAATATGCATTCATGCAAATGATCGTATCACCACATAAAATAACGAGTTCTTCGAAATGAGGTGGTGCTATAATCGTATCAACTAACACACCAGAAATATTATGCCAGGGTTCAGAATGCTTGCCTTCAAGGTGTGGAGAGGTGGGGGTGCTCTCCAAAACTTTTGAAAGTTTTCTTCCTCTCTCCAAAATCCTATTTTCAATAAGTTTGAATTAACACACAATTTCAAAACAGCACAAAAAAGTTGTTTGAATTTTTTTTCAAATAAATATTATAAAAAACTAGACAAAAATTTAAAGAGGATAGAAAAAGAATCAATCAAAAATCATTTTCTGTTTAAAAGTTATAAGAGTTTTAATCTAGGGACTCATCTATAATGAAACAGAAAGTTCCCAGGGGCTAACTTATAAAAACAGAAAACGCTTCGATTGAGAGTACGCCGGCCCAGAGGGGAGACATACTTTGGCAGAAGACGCCTTCAGAAAACGGTTCGTTTAAAAAGAACTGAGAGGCTGACGGGCGGGTCCCACCTGTCAGGTTTGAATTTTCAAACGGGGGACGAAGCTCGTCGGCGCCCGAGAGCCGCGGTGGTCGCCGGCGGCGATCCTCGGCGAGGCAGGGAGATCGGAGAGTACCTCCGTGTTCAGGTCACCATTCCGCATCTGTGGAAGGTGGTGGTGGTCGCGGGCGAGTACCACGTCGGCGGCGACGCTGGCTCCGGCGGACGGCGATTCGGGTGGTTGTGGACCTCGTCCGAGAGAGCTGTGAAGATCAAATTGGAGTGGGGGTTAGACTCTTAGTTGCTCGAGAGGGTTGCTGACGAAGTTGGGGCTCCGGAGACGGCCTCACCGGAGAGAATCGAGGTGTAGGCCGAGGCGGAACGGGGCGGCCGGATTCGGGGAAGAAGGGCCCCTCGAGGCTCCTCCAGTGGCCAGGCAGGGTCTAGTGAGATGGTGGAGTTGTGCGGGGGCGATAGCAGGCTTGGGGGTGCTATATATAGCCGGCCCGAGTCGGTTGCCGCGGACGGATAAGTCCGGCGAGGTGATTACGGCAGTGCCGTGGTTGCATGGAAGGGTTTTGAGGTTGAGTGTCGTCATGGGCGTTCCCTGGTTCCGTTTAGGTGCTAACCGCATCGGGATTTGGTTGCTTAGGGGGAGTTCGACGGAACGGGGCGATGCGGGCCAGTCGGCGGCAGGGAGCACGCATCTGTGCGTGCCGCGCCACGGCGACGGTGCCGCATGCGTGCGCTGGCAAGGAGATGGCCACGCGGAGCTACCAGGAGGATTGGGCGGCGCCGAACGGCGTTGAGCCGCCGTTCTGCTCCCTGTCAGCCTCTACGGTGGTTCGGCCGCCGCAAGACACACCGGCGCAGGCGGGCCAGGGTGCCACCGACGCCAGGAAGGCGCCAAGCGCGCGTGTGGAGCTCCGGACAAGCAGGCCAGGCGGCGAGCAACGTGCCAAGGGCACTGTGGACATGTGACTGAATCTCTGACGGAGAACGACACTGCAAATTCTGAATTTACTGAACATGAACAAAAACAGTGCACGCCAAGTGTTCGACAGAATGATTCTGGCCTCTAGGGATTTTTCCTTGAGATGATTTTTGGTGGAGTGGTCTCTCATTGCAACTAGAGGTTGTCTGAATTTTGGTGGAATTTTTGGGGAAGTGTAGATATGAATTTCAACAAATTTGGCAAATCTGGTCCAAACTTGCAGTGAGTGAAATTTGAAAAATTTGAAAAGAAAAAGAGTGGATCAAGATGGTTCTAGGTTGTGGGTGCTAAGGACTATCCAGAGGAGTTGGTTTGAGATCAAAACTCAAAGGAAATTAGGTACTTGCTTTGCAAATCACCTAGGCTTAAAATAATTGACAGAAATGTTTTGGGGGGTAGAATAAATGAAATAAAATCCAAAAATGGGTTGGACTTGTTGGAACAGAATGAAAATGAGGTTGATTCACTCAAAAACTTCAAATAACATCATTGGGTTTTTGCATAAAGTTGAATCATAAGGTACTACCAACATCCCATAATTTTGGTGGAGGCTAGAAAGAAATATTTAAATGGGTTGTAGTGAAAAATTGCACTCTGGACCAGAGAAAAAAAGTTGGGTGCAGAGCTCAAAATATTTCATGAATAAAAGATATTTTTGTATAAAAGTGATTTAAAAACATCACATGACATCTCCAAATTTTGGTTGGAATTTTAAGTGAATTTATCAAATGGTTGTAGTTCAATTATGGCCATATAACCTTGGAAAACCATTTTTCAAGAAAATAAAGATCAAGCAAATTAATTATGTAATTTGTTCTACTAATAAAAGAAAAGTTTTTCTAGAGAGGTTAAACAAGTCCAATAACATATTTGAAAAGTTTTCACTTTGGGGAAAAACTCCATAATAACAAGGGAGAAAAATGGTTCAAAAAAATCAAAAGGGAGCCCAGAAAATAAAAGTTTTAATCTCCTGGCAAAATTTTAATTAACAAACAAAGTTAAAATTTTGGGGTGTCACATGCGATGCTTATGTGAAAAAGCTTCAACCTGATAAGCTTGAACCCAAATCGGAGAAATGTGTCTTCATAGGATACCCAATGGAAACTGATGGGTACACCTTCTATCACAGATCCGAAGGCAAGACTTTCGTCGCTAAGAATGGATCCTTTCTAGAGAAGGAGTTTCTCTCGAAAGAAGTGAGTGGGAGAAAAGTAGAACTTGATGAGGTAACTGTACCTGCTCCCTTATTGGAAAGTAGTACATCACAGAAACCGGTTTCTGTGAAACCTACACCAATTAGTGAGGAAGCTAATGATAATGATCATGAAACTTCAGATCAAGTTACTACCGAACCTCGTAGATCAACCAGAGTAAGATCCACACCAGAGTGTTACGGTAATCCTATTATGGAAGTCATGCTACTAGATCATGATGAACCTATGAACTATGAAGAAGCGATGGTGAGCCCAGATTCCGCAAAATGGCTAGAAGCCATGAAACCTGAGATGGGATCCATGTATGAGAACAAAGTGTGGACTTTGGTTGACTTGCCCGTTGATCGGCAAACAATTAAGAATAAATGGATCTTCAAGAAGAAGACTGATGCTGACGGTAATGTTACTGTCTACAAAGCTCGACTTGTTGCGAAAGGTTTTCGACAAGTTCAAGGGATTGACTACGATGAGACCTTCTCACCCGTAGCGATGCTTAAGTCTGTCTGAATCATGTTAGCAATTGCTGCATTTTATGATTATGAAATTTGGCAAATGGATGTCAAAACTGCATTCCTGAATGGATTTCTGGAAGAAGAGTTGTATATGATGCAACCAGAAAGTTTTTGTCGATCCAAAGGGAGCTAACAAAGTGTGTAAGCTCCACCGATCCATTTATGGACTGGTGCAAGCCTCTCGGAGTTGGAATAAACACTTTGATAGTGTGATCAAAGCATTTGGTTTTGTAAAGACTTTTGGAGAAGCCTGTATTTAAAAGAAAGTGAGTGGGAGCTCTATAGCATATCTGATATTATATGTGGATGACATATTATTGATTGGAAATGATACAGAATTTTTGGATAGCATAAAGGGATACTTGAGTAAGAGTTTTTCAATGAAAGACCTTGGTGAAGCTGCTTACATATTGGGCATTAAGATCTATAGAGATAGATCAAGATGCTTAATTGGACTTTCACAAAGCACATACCTTGATAAAGTTTTGAAAAAGTTCAAAATGGATCAAGCAAAGAAAGGGTTCTTGCCTATGTTACAAGGTGTGAAGTTGTGTAAGACTCAATGTCCGACCACCGCAGAAGATAGAGAGAAAATGAAAGATGTTCCCTATGCTTCAGCCATAGGCTCTATCATGTATGCAATGCTGTGTACCAGACCTGATGTGTGCCTTGCTATAAGTCTAGCAAGGAGGTACCAAAGTAATCCAGGAGTGGATCACTGGACAGCGGTCAAGAACATCCTGAAATACCTGAAAAGGACTAAGGATATGTTTCTCGTATATGGAGGTGACAAAGAGCACATTGTAAATGGTTACGTTGATGCAAGCTTTGACACTGATCCGGAGGATTCTAAATCGCAAACCGGATACGTGTTTATACTGAACAGTGGAGCTGTCAGTTGGTGCAGTTCTAAAAAAAGCGTCTTGGCGGGATCTACATGTGAAGCGGAGTACATAGCTGCTTCGGAAGCAGCAAATGAAGGAGTCTGGATGAAGGAGTTCATATCCAATCTAGTTATTATACCTAGTGCATCGGGTCCAATGGAAATCTTTTGTGACAATACTGGTGCAATTGCCTTGGCGAAGGAATCCAGATTTCACAAGAAAACCAAGCACATCAAGAGACGCTTCAATTCTATTCGGGATTTAGTCCAAGTGGGAGACATAGAAATTTTCAAGATACATACGGATCTGAATGTTGCAGACCCGCTGACTAAGCCTCTTCCACGAGCAAAACATGATCAGCACCAAGGCTCCATGGGTGTTAGAATCATTATTGTGTAATCTAGATTATTAACTCTAGTGCAAATGGGAGACTGAAGGAAATATGCCCTAGAGGCAATAATAAAATTATTATTTATTTCCTTATATCATGATAAATGTTTATTATTCATGCTAGAATTGTATTAACCGGAAACATAATACATGTGTGAATACATAGACAAACAGAGTGTCACTAGTATGCCTCTACTTAACTAGCTCGTTGATCGAAGATGGTTATGTTTCCAAACATAGACATGAGTTGTCATTTGATTAACGGGATCACATCATTAGGAGAATGATGTGATTGACTTGACCCATTCCGTTAGCTTAGCACTTGATCGTTTAGTTTGTTGCTATTGCTTTCTTCATAACTTATACATGTTCCTATGACTATGAGATTATGCAACTCCCGTTTACCGGAGGAACACTTTGTGTGCTACCAAACGTCACAACATAACTGGGTGATTATAAAGGTGCTCTACAGGTGTCTCCGAAGGTACTTGTTGGGTTGGCGTATTTCGAGATTAGGATTTGTCACTCCGATTGTCGGAGAGGTATCTCTGGGTCCTCTCGGTAATGCACATCACTCAAGCCTTGCAAGCATTGCAACTAATAAGTTAGTTGCGGGATGATGTATTACGAAACGAGTAAAGAGACTTGCCGGTAACGAGATTGAACTAGGTATTAAGATACCGACGATCGAATCTCGGGCAAGTAACATACCGATGACAAAGGGAACAACGTATGTTGTTATGCGGTCTGACCGATAAAGATCTTCATAGAATATGTAGGAGCCAATATGAGCATCCAGGTTCCGCTATTGGTTATTGATCGGAGACGTGTCTTGGTCATGTCTACATAGTTCTCGAACCCGTAGGGTCCGCACGCTTAAAGTTCGGTGATGATCGTAATTAGGGTTTTTGTGTTTTGATGTACCGAAGGTTGTTCGGAGTCCCGGATGTGATCACGGACATGACGAGGAGTCTTGAAATGGTCGAGACATAAATATTGATATATTGGAAGCCTATATTTGGATATCGGAAACGTTCCGGGTGAAATCGGGATTTTACCGGAGTACCGGGGGATTACCGGAACCCCCCCCCCCCGAGGGGGGGGGGTTATTGGGCCTACATGGGCCATAAGGGAGAAGAGGAGGGCCGGCCAGGGCAGGCCGCGTGCCCCCTCCCCCCTAGTCCGAATAGGACAAGGAAGGGGGGCGGCGCCCCCGTTTCCTCTTTCTCCCTTCCCCCTTCCTTTTCCAACAAGGCAAGAGGGGGGAGTCCTACTCCCGGTGGGAGTAGGACTCCACCAGGCACACCCCTAGGGCCGGCTGCACCTCCCCCTCTCCCTCCTTTATATACGCGGGCAAGGGGGCACCCCAGGACACACAAGTTGATTAGTTGATCTCTCCCAGCCATGTGCGGTGCCCCCCTCCACCATATTCCACCTCGGTCATATCGTAGCGGTGCTTAGGCGAAGCCCTGCGTCGATAGCAACATCATCACCGTCACCATGCCATCATACTGACAGAACTCTCCCGTGAAGCTCTGCTGGATCGGAGTTCGTGGGACGTCATCGAGCTAAACGTGTGCTGAACTCGGAGGTGCCGTGCATTCGGTACTTGGACCGGTTGGATCATGAAGACGTACGACTACATCAACCGCATTGTGCTAACGCTTCCGCTTTCGGTCTACGGGGGTACGTGGACAACACTCTCCCCTCTCGTTGCTATGCATCACCATGATCTTGCGTGTGCGTAGGAATTTTTTTGAAATTACTACGTTCCCCAACACTCCCCCCCCCCCAGTCCGAATTGGACAAGGAGGGGGGCGGCGTCCCTGTCGGTGTCAAAACTGGCGGATCTCGGGTAGGGGGTCCCGAACTGTGCGTCTAGGCCGGATGGTAACAGGAGGCAGGGGACACAATGTTTTACCCAGGTACGGGCCCTCTTGATGGAGGTAAAACCCTACGTCCTGCTTGATTAATATTGATGATATGAGTATTACAAGACTAGATCTACCACGAGATCAGAGAGGCTAAACCATAGAAGCTAGCCTATGGTATGATTGTATGTTGTCCTACGGACTAAAACCCTCCGGTTTATATAGACACCAGAGAGATTAGGGTTACACAAGGTCGATTACAAAGGAGGAGATATACATATCTGTATTGCCTAGCTTGCCTTCCACGCCAAGTACAGTAACATCCGGACACGAGACGAAGTCTTCAATCTTGTATCTTCATAGTCCAATAGTCCGTCCAAAGGATATAGTTCAGCTGTCCGGAGACCCCCTAATCCAGGACTCCCTCAGTAGCCCCTGAACCAGGCTTCAATGACGATGAGTCCGGTGCACAGTGTTGTCTTCGGCATTGCAAGGTGGGTTCTTCTCCAACTTTCAAGTGTTCGTAAGAAGTTTCCGACTCCATAAATTTTGAACCTATTGGCTTCTGTGCCCAATAAGGGTTATCTCCCACGCGTCGAATGAATACGAGGCGCCAGGGCATTTTTACATTCGCCCCCCTAGCCAGATAAATAATTGTCTATTAAAGGGATGGGGATTCTTAGATCCAATCCATATCATCCTCCCCCAGCGAGAATTCATCAGAGCGTGCTTCGAAAAGATCCATTCCAGCATGGCCGACCTCCGCAGCTCCTCCTCCCACCCCCGTAGCCCTAAGCCCGATGATTGGGAGAGGTGTTCAGTCTCGCATAGTCGATTAGTCGAGCTGCAAACTAAGGGATTTCTCCCTCCGGCATACATGGTGCCCGTTCGAGCCGGGCTCGCCACCTACAATGGCGGGGAGCAAGCGGAGAACTTTCCCTATCCCTCCATGGGGGAATGGGTTTGCCTTGTTCCTTACTAAGGGGACTCGGATTCCCAATGTCAGGACCCCGATTCCAAGTCACATCGATCTAGCCAGTAACACTTCATATCACTTTGCGGCCTCACGCACGGTATTCCCACGGGTGTCGCCTTACCATGGCCCGGACCGTTTGCGCCTTTTGGCTCACGTATATAATAGTGTCGCTAGCATCCATATGACAGGGAACCTGGGCCGACATGGCTAGTCATGAACCCAAAGCGGCACCAACATATGGGGACAGGCATACATGAATCACATCGAGCATGTCGGTCAGCAGTGTGTGAATCTGGGCTGTAGCACTGGGCTAACAGGACTCCGGGAACCCGGGATGTAGCAGGCTAGGCAGGACTCCGGATGTCACCGCGTGACATTTCCCCGAGGGGACAGACACAGGAACCAAGTGAAACACATGCCGGCCAGTCAAGTGTCCTGAGTAGTAGTGCTGGGCTAGCAGGACTCCGGTGAACCAGGCTGTAGCGGACTACTATGTCTCATGGAAGCACTAGACTACATTTCCCCATAAGAGAGGCTGCCAAGGATAAACAACTAGATTGTCGGATCCCACACATACCAAGCATTTCAATCATACACACAATATGCTTGATATGTGTAAATACAACATGGCATCACAACATAACTCTATGACTCAAATATTTATTCATTAGGCTCCGAGGAGCGAGATATTACAAACATGGGTCTCATGACCCAACAATCATAGCATACAAATCAAAGCACATGCGGAAGCTTAACATGTCTGAGTACAGACATCTACAAATGAAAAAGGCTGAGAAGCCTGACTATCTACCAGATCCTGCCGAGGGCACAAGATCGTAGCTGAGGTTCACCTTAGCGAGGCCAAGGGATCAAAATCTGGATGATCGACCGAGAGACATTTAGCACTCCGCTTCTAATGCTCTCCTTGATGTGCTAGCCTAACCATTCTTTGAAATGTTTTGGTATCTAGAACATCAAGTAGCAGGTCAGACTTCAGAAACACAAAAATCCATAAGGAACTACTATTGGAATAAATTCTACGAGATCCTTATGGGGAGGTGGCCAACTTACTCAATCAAGATACTACAATAATAGGTCTTCCGGCTGGGTGTGTTGGTCACGACATCCACTTTACCGGGTTACAGAGAGATCAATATTATAGCTCTTGGGAAAACGTCCCAACCATCACATCTGCCTGAGATTCAGATCTGGTTGGTGTCAGGATATTCCAGACTCATCGAGTCTAGAAAGAAAATGAAAGTTTGCAACACAAATCGACGAGATGACATTGCGAGATTCTCAGGAAATGGACTATGGTAGTAAGCTCCAAAACATGAGCTGGTTCTGCTAAACACATGTGAACATGTTGTCCCAGACAAACATGACCACATAGTAGTCTTATAATAAAACACTACCGAGTCCTAGTTGGGAACCATCATCAAGGATATCGAAGTCCTTGCATAAGTCATATGACTAGCTCTTATGAAGAAACTTCTTTTCCCTGAACAAATCAGCCAGTGGCTTGGTGTGATAGGGAATACAAATGGAATGGAGGTAGCAAGCCTGTCAAACCATAGCATACTTCGCACATGCATGAATGACTTGGGATGGTACCAGAGGAAACAAAAACAACCTTTCTCGAACTCACAGCGGCAACTTGCATCGTTTGCATGTGAACTTAGAGGAGGTCACTACTTCCATCCAAACATATTCTATATGAACTGGGCATGAAGAAAATGCTGACACAAGTTTTCAACACTAGCTGGATGTTCAACACAAATCATGGAGGAGACAAAATGCTGCTAATGGGCTCAACAACAACTCATCGGGATTTCCATATCACTGGACTTCCACCACTATGTGAACAATGTGATAATATTGGTCAGACCAAAAGATGTAATGGTGTATGCTCGAGGAGTCAACCACGAGTAAGACAACATTACGAATATCGTTGGTTCTGATTTGATTTGAGGATAGTCCATACTCAAGTCAAAGTTTTGACAAGGCAATAGATCCAACAACTGATCACGAGGACCAATCGATGGAGATATCATCTTTCTTCAACTCACACACACACAAAAAGATATCCCTTAACATGAACTAAGTTAGACAAGCTTTTATCTTCCAACTCTCCAAGTTGTTGTTTGGCTTAACCAACTAGCTTAGGGATATCCAACACAGATTCTTGGAGAATGGGTGGTTTGGAGGAAAACCAACATGATCACGAACTCAACATAGCGGTCAGGTGACAACCTGGTAATACTTCCGAGAAGATATTCGGAACATCACGAACCACCGATATGTTACTAGGCTCGAGAACAATCTTGCTCTTCAGGGCAAGACGATGTGATCAAGAGAGCGAGGGACTGACACAATCCTAACTCATTGATCGAAGAGTGCACCAGAAATAAGGACTAGGTAGCACGATCAATCTTAGGATGATGATTTAATAACCAGCACACTAAGAATGAGAGTGTTGTCCATTAACTACCATGCAACAGGGTTTCTAGGAGTATTGATTTCACACATCACAGTTCACTTGTCGACACTCCGGTTACAACAACACGGGACCAAGGAATGAATATTGATAGCGAGAAGTATCACTATGTCAAGAATTCATGAGAAATGGTCCAATTCTCCTGACAATCCTGACATAAAGGGGGTAATACTCCAAGGTAGAACAGAACAAATGCTGGATTGGCATTTTGATCTATGGAACACAACTACTTTGACCACTCCAAGAAATGGATGAGGTGCTGGAGTTTGTTTCTCCTAGTCATTCCGAAATAGAATAGCTTCACGGACCACAAGAATAATAGGCATCGATAACAGGAATGCACAACTAGTCCTGACTATCAAATGATAGATGGGGTCAGAATACAAGTAAAGAGGGACAACTTAAAGAACATATAACTTTCTGAGTTCTGGATGCATGGATTAGTATGTCGAACCAAGTTCAACAGGTTTCTTCCGGATAACCCATGCAGAAAGGTAGGATTGGCAGAGTCACAACATAGAATGGAGGACTCATCAAGAGCACTCTGGTCGTGACCTTTTGGTTTGAAAGAACTCCTGCCAAGAATGGTTCATGATAACTGGAAGAAGGATGTACCACAAACCTCGAGGACGATCGCAAGGTTACTAATATCCTAAAGGAACTAGTAACACTATCAACATGAGGTAAGTAGGGTGAATCTCGGGTTGAAGAACCCAGGAATAGAATACCTACTACTAAATGGCATCACGGGATGCTTTCGAGAATGGGGCCAGAATTATCACACCGGGAACACAAAGCATGGCTAGATTACTAGGTGACTCCCTAAACACCTAGGGTCATATTAATAGCTCCAACATATATGTCGCGGCAACAGAGTACCTCAACAGACCGTTTGGTGTGCTTAATCTGGCCCAAAAGGACATCGGAGACAGGAGGAAAGGATTTGCAAACGCATCAGACTATTTAGAGACCTGGGATGACTCGGACAACATAACGGCTATAAATGCTCAAAAAGATTTGAGACATCCTACAAAAATGGTGGCATAACCTCTCAACATCATAATATCAAGGTCCTGAGATTAACTAACAACACACGAAAGTAGTAGAAACAGAACTGGGGCTTAAATCCAACAATCTTATAAGTCTATGGATTAGTGACACGTCATCCTGATAGATAGATGAGAAGGCCTAGTTCTTATTCCCCGTAGAAAAGAAGAGGTTGACTCAGATCAGAGGGGCATAAGGTAAAGGAGTAGAAAGAGCCTTACATTCCCTTCCACAATCAATTCCCTTATATAACTAAAGCATTTCTAGACTCAACTTCGACCAGTTTGTCTTGGTAATCCTACAGGCAGTCAGGCTTTGATACCAAAGCTGTTAGGACCCCGATTCCAAGTCACATCGATCTAGCCGGTAACACTTCATATCACTTTGCGGCCTCACGCACGGTATTCCCACGGGTGTCGCCTTACCATGGCCCGGGACCGTTTGCGCCTTTTGGCTCACGTATATGATAGTGTCGCTAGCATCCATATGACAGGGAACCCGGGCCGACATGGCTAGTCGTGAACCCAAAGCGGCACCAACATATGGGGACAGGCATACATGAATCACATCGAGCATGTCGGTCAACAGCGTGTGAATCCGGGCTGTAGCACTGGGCTAACAGGACTCTGGGAACCCGGGCTGTAGCAGGCTAGGCAAGACTCCGGATGTCACTGCGTGACATTTCCCCGAGGGGACAGACACAGGAACCAAGTGAAACACATGTCGGCCAGTCAAGTGTCCTGAGCAGTAGTGCTGGGCTAGCAGGACTATGGTGAACCGGGCTGTAGCGGACTACTATGGCTCATGGAAGCACTAGACTACATTTCCCCATAAGAGAGGTTGCCAAGGATAAACAACTAGATTGTCGGATCCCACACATACCAAGCATTTCAATCATACACACGATATGCTCGATATGTGTAAATACAACATGGCATCACAACATAACTCTACGACTCAAATATTTATTCATTAGGCTCCGAGGAGCGAGATATTACAAACATGGGTCTCATGACCCAACAATCATAGCATACAAATCAAAGCACATGCGGAAGCTTAACATGTCTGAGTACAGACATCTACAAATGAAAAAGGCTGAGAAGCCTGACTATCTACCAGATCCTGCCGAGGGCACAAGATCATAGCTGAGGTATCAAGCTAAACGTCGAAGTCCACGCGAAACTACTAGCGAGACTGAAGTCTCTCTGCAAAACATAAATTAAGAAAACGTGAGTACAAAAGTACTCAGCAAGACTTACATCAAAACTAGCTACATATGCATCGGTATCAACAAGGGGGTGGTGGAGTTTAACTGCAGCAAGCCAGCTTTGACTCGGTGGCTATCTTAAACTACGACTGCAAGTAACTCTTTTGAGGTGGCGCACACGAGTCCACATATTCACCATATCAATACACCACTATGGCTCTGCTCCCGTCTCGCTACGAGAACGCCATCCATAGCACTCACGCTTATCTTGCGCATTTTAGAGTATCCACTTTCACTTCTCTATGAACTGTTATAGGCAACCCAGAAGTCCTTTACCGCGGACATGACTATTCGAATAGTTTTATACCCTGCAGGGGTGTACTTTGTCACACATGTTTCCAGCACTTAGCGTCTGCACACGACATGTGCTCGGCAGACTTCAAGCGAAAGCCGACGTGGGTGTAGACCACGACCTAACTAACCGCACAAGTCTCTAGTCCAGGTTTATCGCCTATTCGGGTTCCATCCGCGAGGAGATCCGGCCGGAGTTTCGCTCATAGTCCCAAACGATGTGTGCAGGGTTCCTGAGACACCAAACGAGCGCCCGGTACACCGTGCCACGGTGTATCTACCGCATCATAGCCCACCCCTAGGGTCAGTGCTATGCACAACCTCCAACACATATCCTATAAACACCAGAAACTAGTTGGAACTCCTGGACAGAGGACGAGAGGGGTCAGTAAGTTGAGCGGGGTCATATTTCAGGGCCCAATGTGTGGTAGTAGCTGTTTCATGGATCACAAACACAGAACTCAGTTCCTGAGAACGGTTTCAATGAGACAACCCACCATGTACAACTACATGGCCTCTCACCGCAACCTTTACCAAATCGTGTTCACACACAGTAGGACATGTTCACAACTTTCCAATTCATCCCCGATGAATCAGACCTGACACAACTCTAAGAAATAGCAGGCATGACAAGCAAACATGAATGAGTAGGCACATCAGGGCTCAAACAACTCCTACTCATGCTAGTGGGTTTCATCTATTTACTGTGGCAATGACAGGTCATGCAAAGGAAAGGGGTTCAACTACCGCAGCATGTAACAGTTGAATCGTTGTTGTCCTAATGCAGTAAAAGAGAGCAGGAGCGAGAGAGTGGGTTTGTATCGGAATGAACAAGGGGGTTTTGCTTGCCTGGCACTTCTGAAGATAGTATAATTCTTCATCGGTGTCATCGAACTCGTCGTCGAAACCACGTCTATCGAGAGGGGACAAATACCGGCAACAGAGAAGGAAAACACAATCAATGCAATGCACAATATGATGCATGATCATGACATGTCAATATGATGTGTTTTGAGCTAATGCAACTAGCAACATGTTAAATGGAGTTGGTTTGAACCTTAGGTTCAAATTCAAACTCCATATGTGAGGGTTTAAATGCCATTTATATGATTTAGCCTAAACAGCAGCCATAAGTTGTTCCAACATGCATGAAACCAGTACAGATGGATAGATTGGATTTTTCTGATCATTTTTCATATATAATTTATTTGATTTGGAGCTACGGTTGATTTACTATGAATTTTAGAAGTTTTGCTAATTTTCTGGAATTTTCTGAATTATTTTAAATCCAGAAAACCATTACTGTGTCAGCATGACAACAACATTGTGTCAGCAGGTCAACTGGGTTGACCCAGGTCAAACCTGATGCATGGGACCCAACAGTCAGTGTCTTAGGGCTGGTTAGGGTCACAGACATGTGGGCCCAGTCAACAGCCACGTCAGCTTGGTCAAAGCTGACACGTGGGCCCATAGTGGTTAGGTTAAAAGTAAACAGGGGTTACCCTATGGTTAATTTGAGTGGTGGGGCCTGCCTGTCAGTGACACAGGGCGAGGTTAACGCGGTAATTAACCTCAGGCTAATGACGCCACGTCAGCTCGCCGGCGTTTAGCCGTCGGTGTCACAAACTGCGGTGGAGACGCGTCGGGTTCGCGCTACAGAGCACCGTTTAGGCCGCGGTTGGGTTCTACGGCAAGCTGGAGGTGCGCTACATCCAGTGGTGCAGGCGGTTGGGTGCGGGGAGGCCGGGAATGACGGCGACGACGACAACCGCGGTGGCCGGAGTTCGGACCTCGGCGAAAAAGGCGTTGCAGCGCACGGCAGGAGCAACTGGATGGGGTTTTGGGCTTCTGGTATTGCGCTGAGCATAGCTGTGCGCTCAGTTGTAGCTCTAGGTGACGGTGGCCACGGCGGTAACATGGCCGGCGGAGCCGAGCTCGCGGCTCCGGTGGAATCGGCGGCTACAGGACATGAATGAGCTCGCGGAGGAGGGGGAAAGACGCAGCAGCTCACAGCGAGTTGAACGAAGGCCTCGGCGTGCTCGGGGAGGGGTTGGTGACGACGGAAGGTTGGTGGCGATCTCCGGCGGTAGAGGAGGAAGAAGACGAGGTAGCCGGCGATGCGGGGCGTCCGGCGTCGCGTGGCTCCTCGTATATGGTGAATACGACGCTGCGGTTCTTCTGGGCGGGTCGGTAGGGCGAGGGAGGGCCCGTGGCCGCGGTGGCAGTGGACGGCGGCGACGAGCTCGTTCGGTCGAGCTCGAGATCAAGTGGGGAGAAGGGGGAGAGTGACCAGAGGAGAAGGGGGTCGGTTCGGGGCTTCGTCCATGTCTCCTGGGCGTCGCGAGAAGGGTCGGGAAAGGAGGAAGCAGACAGGAAGGTGGCCATGGCGATCGCGCGCGCGTCGACACGCCTCTGCCAGTAGGCAGAGGTTGAAGAGTGGTGCCCCTGGTGGGCTGGGCCGCCAAGTGGACAGGCCAGGTGGGCTGCCTAGGTGAGCACTCTCTCTCTCTGTGTTTTCCTATTTGTTTCCTATTTTCTAATTTTTGCAGTTTGTTTTTGATTTAGTTTTAACACCAAATCAATTTTAAACTTCATGAAAATAATTGTGTGAACTAAATGGACTTATCCAAAGCCACGCAACAATTTTTTAGAATTATTGAACATATATTTATTATATAATAAATATAGATCCAATTCAAATATTTATTGGATTAATTCAAATGGCCAAAATAAATGTTTCTGAGCTCCTAAAAATATTGGTTTGAATTTTTCCTCTTGCCAATATTTTTATAGAATACCAGGGACATTTTCTTGGACTCATTAGAGAAGATTTTAAAGTTGGTTATTTTTGAACTGATTTCTGAGGGTTTCAACAAACCTCAATTCAACTTTCAGAAATTTTAGACATGATGCATGAGTGCAGATGCAACTATTTCATTCAGGTATTCTAGGGCTGTGACACCCAATCCATCCGTTCCTCCGTGGGCTCCTGGAGTTCTACGGCCTCCAACTACACAATCTCACCCTGACTCCATCCTACACATCGCCGGCTATGTTGCTCTCTGCGAGTTGTTCCTGGGCTGCGAGGCTCACTTCGAGCTGTGGAAAAGGCTATTCTGCCTTGTCCCTCGCACACATAGGGAATCACTTTATCAAGTGGGCGGAGCCGAAATATGGCGCATCACCGATATCGGATACCTGTCCGGTACCCCGAAGAAGCCGTCCGAAGACTGGCCTTCGGAATGGTTTTATATGGAGGACGTCCCTCTTCCGGACCCTGTTCGGCGGGGTCTACCCGAGTTCAACAATGCTCCTCTGAAGAAGTGCCAAAGTTGGCGCCCACGGAGCCCCTAGGCGGAAGACAACAGAGAAGTCCTCTATCTGATGAACCGGATCAAAGCACTAGCTCGATCCGGATTGACAATAATCGAAGGTGTGTCGATTTGCATAATACGGGGAGTGCAGGCACTCCAATATCGTGGGCACCCCTTGTGGTGTTATAACGGGGCGGATGACGCCACCCGCTGCGGGCGTAAGGGTCCGGACAATGCTGCCGCTCTAGCGAAGATTCTGTCCGAACTGTTCAAGGGCGAGGAAGAGGAGTTCACCCGCATCAAGCCACGGGATGGATTCTCTATATACAATCCTCCAAGCTGGGTAAGTTATATTTCCATGCTCCCATTTTTCCCACATTCTTAGTCGTAAGTATTCACCTTGCCACATTGCGACAGGAACTGCGAAAAGCCATAAAGGAGGTCAGCAGTCCTTCTCCACAACCAGAGGACCCTGGCCGGGCCATCGACTCCGGACTCGAAGAAGATCCGGTTATCTCCATGGAACTGATAGACCGGCAGTTCTATCAGTTAAGCCGCGACGATGCCTCGGTGGCCATTACGGCAGACTATCCCGGACTGCTCCCTGCATCGCAGGTAAGAAAAATCAAAACGTCCCAACTCCAAAACTAGGATCCCCTTTTAGGCTATTCACCCACCATATATACATGGCATCTTTTACAGGGAAGGCATTCGGGACGCCCTGCCGAACCCGAGGCAACTCGTCAACAAGAGGTGCCGAGGCCGGGTAGGCCAAAAAGGAAGGCGGTCAGGACGGAGACGCCGGCGCAAAGGTATAGGAAAAACCCTGCTCCGTGGTTGTCTTCTTTCTCAAAATGTAATGACGCCCGCATTTCTTTATTAGAAAGAACACTCGCCGGAATATGTCCGGCGATGCTGCCAATCAAGCTTCCACCAGTCGGGTGCCAGGACTGGACATAGAGGCAGAAGGTGATATGGGGCAGGCACCGGATAATCCCCCGACAAAGGATGCAGATAGATTGTCCGCCACAAACTCAGAAGTGGAAAGCGCCATGAATCATAGGTGCCGCCGGGCCGTACTCCGCGACGCTTGTTTCTCACTAGAGGCGTTCGACGCCTTCAATTTTGGAGAGGCGTACCTCCGTGCTGCTCAAGATGGTCTAGCCAGAGCCACGGATCAGTATGTAAAGGATGTACGGGTGAGTAAATCTGACGATTTATATGTATCAGTAGCCCCTGAGACTTGAAACAGTTAGCAGAACTGATTTAAGGATCATCTATAATGTGCAGGTTCTTACAGAGAAGAATACTAGATTGTCCCAGGAGCTGGAGGAATGCAAGACCCAACTGGGGGCCACTCTTGCCGCATTGCAGGAACAGAAAAAGCCTGCCGCTGGTAATATTTACTTTAAAGAATGGTGGTTACCATATAGTGTGCGGTGTGTCTGCAGATCTAACAATTGATTCTGCAAATGAGTCCGGAGAAAGTCCGGGGGACCAGCATGTTATGCGACAACTAGAGGCTGGCAAACCCGTGCTGAGTAAGGTTGTGCTGGAGAAAAACAGTCTCCAAGATGCCAATGTTAAGCTGAACGTTGAACTAAAAGACGTTCGGTGCCAGCTTGCGGACTCCAAGAAGGAGAATAAGCGGCTTCGGCGCAACATTTTTAGTAAGTGCTTGAACGAATCCTACTAAAGGAGTTCGGCAAAGAAGTCGACTAACAGCGTTATGTCTGTAGGTATGCTG
This sequence comes from Triticum dicoccoides, assembly GCF_002162155.2. Lineage (NCBI taxonomy): Eukaryota > Viridiplantae > Streptophyta > Magnoliopsida > Poales > Poaceae > Triticum > Triticum dicoccoides. The sequence goes on along the minus strand of NC_041390.1, from coordinate 565,305,364 downwards.
ACGGGTCGTCCCGCGGAGGAAATGCCCGGGTCTGCAGGTGATCTTCTGTCCGAGCTGTCACATCTGCACGAACAAGTTCGGCAGGTGATGCAAGGTGTTGCCCAGGCTTTGTGGCCATCTGTCTCCTTGCCAGAGGGCGTTGCAGAGCTTACGGAGAAGCTCAAGGGAGCACGGCGGCGCCTCCGATTATGGAAGATATTGGCCTGCCGACAGGGTGCCAGAGAGGCCTGGGCCATGGTGAAGACTTGGTATACCAAGGCCGACCCAAATCACATGGCCGAGGTCGGACCTGTGGGGCCTGACGGAAAAGAGATTCCCGTTAGCTTAGTTTATGGGCAAGTAGAATTAGCCGCAAAGTATTCCCAACGGGATTGTAAGCTAGACCGCCTGTTGGATGGTATAGAGGAGGAGTTTAGTCAGTCTGCATGACTATGTAATTAAAGTGACATGTATAATGCCTTCTAGCCGGATTGTAAATCATTTGTCGTTGCGGACCTTTTCGCTTCAACCTCTGGGCCCGATAGTCCGGAGTGAATCCGAATACCCGCTCAGTTATATAAGAACTGGGGTATGCGTGGAGACCAGGCGTAGGGGTCATTAGTGCTTTATCAGACAAGTGCCCAACTAGTTATGTTATATTACATGGGTAGTAAGAAACATCTTCCAGGGAGAATAGTTCCCTTAAGGGTTCCTTTCCCTGGGTAAGCATGCCCTAAAGTGCATGTCCGGACTGCGATAAGAAACGCAGAAAAAACATCTGGGGGCAGATATGGATAATAAATAAAAGTCATCTTTTGTTCACCGACCGAATATTCCCTTAAGAACACTAGCTTTCGGCTTCACCCAGTCTGAGGTACACATCCGGCTGACCCGGCAGTAACAATCGCAGAGGTGCTCCTCTTATGCCCTAGCCGAATTAACGGGAACGTAGGGCATAAATACAAGAGCCAGGCAACCTAGCTTGGCCAAAACTTAAGTCATATCAATGCATATAATGGTGAAAAAAGGTACATGCGGAAGTAGAACACATGTGTTGGGCATGAAGCCAGGATAAATAATTTAAGCTTCTGTGAAGGAAGCCCCCAGGTATGAAGAGTGCGGCTAGCGCATCTGTAATGTGCAAACAGGGCACAAGGTGACCCTTGAAGGCCAAGAGAAATAAGACAAGAAAGAAAGAAAGAAAGGAAAACAAGACAGATAATATATTTGTGAAAAAATGGACAAAGGGAGGGGACTAACATAGAGTCCGGTGCTAGGCGTAGAATCTTCGGAGCCTGGCCGCGTTCCATGGGTTCAGCTCGAGTCGACTAGTCGATGCATCCCGCAGTCGGTATGCTTCACCGGTCAGAACTTGGTCAATAATGAAGGGACCTTCCCATTTGGGCTCGAGCTTGTTCTTTTTCCTATCCGGCAGGCATAGAACTAGTTCGCCAACGTTATAAGTTTTGGCCCGTACTTCTCTGCTTTGGTACCTGCGAGACTGTTGCTAGTAAAATGTGGAACGGGCTTTGGTTACGTCGCGCTCCTCCTCCAAGGTGTCCAGACTGTCCTGCCGATCGAGCTCGGCTTCTCTTTCTTCGTACATGCGCACTCTAGGTGAGTCATGAATTATGTCACAGGGCAAGACTGCCTTTGCGCCGTACACCATAAAGAAGGGTGTATATCCGGTACTACGATTCGGCGTGGTCCGCAGCCCCCAGAGTACGGAGTCGAGCTCCTCTACCCAGTGCGTGTTAGACTCCGTTAAGGAATGCACTAATCTAGGTTTAATGCCGCTCATTATAAGACCGTTTGCTCGCTCGACTTGACCGTTGGTTTGTGGGTGATAGACTGAGGCATAATCGAGCTTGATGCCCATTTTGCTGCACCAGAGTTTTACCTCATCGGCCGTGAAGTTCGTGCCATTATCAGTGATGATGCTTTGGGGGACGCCATAACGGTGTACAACCCCTGATATGAAATCTATCACCGGTCTGGATTCAGCTGTTTTAACCGGTTTGGCCTCTATCCATTTGGTGAATTTATCCACCGTGACCAATAAGTATTTTTTCTTATGGGTTCCCCCTTTATGGGGTCCAACCATGTCAAGCCCCCAGACCGCAAAGGGCCATGTAATGGGGATTGTTTGGAGGGCAGCGGGTGGCATGTGGCTTTGATTTGCAAAGAGCTGGCAACCGGCGCAACATTGGACCAAGTCCTGTGCATCTGCCGAGGCCGTTGGCCAATAGAATCTTGTACGGAAGGCCTTGCTTACAAGAGCCCGGGCTGCGGTGTGATGACCGCCGAGTCCGGCGTGAATTTCTGCCAAAAGATTCCGCCCTTCCTCTTTGGAGATGCACCTTTGAAGCACTCCGGTAGTGCTTTTCTTGTACAATTCTCCCTCATGGACCCTATAGGCCTTGGATCCCCGCACTATGCAGCGTGCCTCATTTTGGTCCTCCGGAAGTTCCTGTCTAGTTAGGTAGGCCAGGAATGGTTCTGTCCACGGGGCAATAATGGCCATTATTTCGTGGGTTGAAGGTGTTATTTCGGTGGCAGAGCCTCTGATTGTGTCAGAGAGTTCGGTATTGGGTATTTTGGCCGGGTCCGGACTGTTGTTACCGGTGTCCCCTTCCCATGCTACGGATGGATTGAAGAGCCTTTCCAGAAATATGTTGGGGGGACCGCGTCGCGTTTTGCGCCGATGCGGGCGAGGATATCCGCCGCCTGATTGTTTTCCCGAGCCACATGGTGAAATTCGAGTCCCTCGAACCGAGCTGGGATTTTTAGGACGGCATTTCGATAGGCCGCCATTTTCGGATCCTTGGCATCGAAATCTCCGTTTATTTGGGATATTGCGAGGTTTGAATCCACACGCACCTCCAGGCGTTGAATGCCCATGGAGATTGCCATCCGAAGACCATGCAACAGAGCTTCGTATTCGGCTGCATTGTTGGAATCTGTATACAATATTTGCAGTATGTACCGAACGGTATCTCCAGTTGGGGACGTCAGGACGACGCCAGCCCCTAGACCGGTCAACATTTTAGAACCGTCGAAGTGCATGATCCAATTGGAGTATGCGCCGTACTCTTTAGGGAGTTCGGCCTCCATCCATTCGGCGACGAAGTCGGCCAGTACTTGCGATTTAATGGCTCGGCAAGGTTTGTATGTTATGTCGAATGGGAGGAGCTCAATGGCCCATTTGGCAATCCGGCCCGTAGCGTCGCGGTTGTTGATAATATCATTAAGTGGCACTTCCGAGGCTACTGTAATTGAACACTCTTGAAAGTAGTGTCGCAGTTTCCGCGATGCCATGAATACCGCATATGCTATTTTTTGGTAATGCGGGTACCGTGATTTGCATGGAGTGAGGACAGTGGATACATAGTATACCGGCTTTTGAAGAGGGAATTTGTGTCCGTCCGCTTCCCGTTCGACAACGAGCACCGCGCTTACAACTTGATGAGTTGCCGCAATGTACAGCATCATTGGTTTGCCGATGTTTGGTGCGGCCAGGATCAGGTTGGTTGCCAGAATGGTCTTTATTTCTTCCAATCCGGCTGTGGCCGCGTCCGTCCACTCGAAGTGTTGGGTGCACCGAAGGAGGCGATAAAGGGGTAAAGCCTTTTCTCCCAAGCGGGAGATGAAGCGGCTTAGAGCTGCCACGCATCCAGTTAGCTTCTGGATTTGTTTGAGGTCTGTTGGGGTAGCCAACTGTGACAACGCTCAGATTTTGGCCGGATTAGCTTCAATACCTCCACTGGAGACAATGAATCCCAGGAGCTTTCCGTCTGGTACGCCGAAAACGCATTTTTCCGGATTGAGCTTGATGTCATATGTTCGGAGGTTGTCGAATGTGAGCCTCAAGTCGTCTATCAAAGAGTTGACATGTTTGGTTTTGACGACCACATCGTCTACGTATGCCTCTACTGTTTTGACGATTTGTTTCTCCAGACATGCCTGAATCATGCGCTGATATGTTGCGCCGGCGTTTTTGAGCCTAAAAGGCATTGTGTTAAAACAGAAGGGACCGTATGGTGTGATGAATGCGGTTGTGGCTTGGTCGGACTCCGCCATCTTGATTTGGTGGTAACCGGAGTATGCCTCGAGGAAACACAATGACTCGTGTCCTTCAGTAGCATCAATGATTTGATTGATGCGTGGGAGGGGGAAGGGATCCTTTGGGCAAGCTTTATTGAGGTCTTTGAAGTCGACACAAAGGCGCCAGGATTTATCCTTCTTTGGTACCATCACTAGGTTTGCTAGCCAGTCCGGGTGTTTTATTTCTTTGATGAATCCGGCCTCCAATAACTTGGCTAGTTCCTCTCCCATGGCCTGTCTCTTAGGTTCAGAGAAACGCCGAAGAGCTTGCTTGACCGGCTTGAATCCCTTTAGGATATTGAGGCTATGCTCGGCCAGCCTGCGTGGGATTCCTGGCATGTCTGAGGGATGCCAGGCGAATATGTCCCAGTTCTCGCGCAGGAACTCTCGTAGTGCGGCGTCCACAGCGGGGCTTCGTTGTGCCCCGATGGTGGCTGTTTTTGTAGGGTCCGTTGGGTGGACTTGGAATTTGACTATTTCATCCGCTGGTTTAAAAGAGGTGGACTTGGATCTCTTGTCGAGTATCACGTCGTCCTGTCCACTGTGGAGCGTAGCGTAGTTAATTCCTCAGCCGAGAGGGCTTCAGATAGTGCCTCGAGGGCCAATGCGGCTGTTTTGTTTTCGGCGCGGAGTGCTGTGTCCGGATCGCTGGCGAGAGTGATGATTCCATTGGGCCCGGGCATTTTGAGCTTCATGTACCCATAATGGGGTACGGCTTGGAAGATTGTGAATGCCTCCCATCCTAAAAGAGCGTGATAACCACTGTTGAGCGGGGACACTTGGAATGTAATTTCTTCGGGCCTATCATTATCAGGCGTGCCGAATACCACATCTAGTGTGATTTTACCAGCACAGCATGCTTCCCGACTGGGGATAATTCCTCTAAAGGTTGTGCTACTTTGCTCGATGCGGTTCCAGTCTATTTCCATCTTTTGAAGGGTTTCCTCATAGATGAGGTTTAATCCGCTGCCGCTGTCCATGAGTACTTTGGTGAGTCAAAAGCCGTCCACGATTGGACTGAGGACCAGCACGGCTGGTGCTCGGGCTGTTCGGAATTTGGGTTCATCACTGGCATTGAAGGTAATAGCCGTGTCACTCCATTGATTTGTTGCAGCTATGTGGCAGATTTCGGCCATGCTGCGGAGTGTTCTCTTGCGCCTGTTATTTGACGCAAAGGTCTCGAACACTGTTAACACCGTATTGTTATCCACTGGATGGTGCTCCGTGGTATGTGGGATAAGAAGATCCTCACCACTTTTGGCCACCTCTCGAAGTATCCAACATGCTCTAAGGTTGTGCGTTGGTATTGTATCCGCTATACTATGAATTTTGCAGGGTCCGTTGAGCCATCCTTCCAGTACGGTTCCATACCCTATAGAGGGTTTTTGCTTTTTGGTAGTTGACCCGGGTGTATTGTGATAATGCACCCTTTTGTTTCGGACTAGGTTTGTATTCAGGGCCGGATTATCCCAAAAGTTTACTTCGGTTTTTCAGGCACTTTCCATCGCACAGTACTTTCGTACTATGGATGCCAAGTCAGCGAAGCGTGTTATCTCACAGCGATTTATGGCGTTAAGGATTCCCTTGTCCGTGCAATTATTGCAGAAAAATAGGATTGCGTCTTCCTCGCGACAGTCCTTAACCTTGTTCATCGCAACGAGGAATCTGGCCCAATAGTGATGTACTGTTTCCTGGGGCTCTTTCCTGATGTGGGAAAGATCGCTTATGTTTGGGTGGGTGGGTGGAATTGAATCCAAACCCTCACCTGATCTGGGATCCAGGGGCCGAGGAATTTCCAATTTTGAAAGTTCTGGTTCCGGGGTGTGACCCGATAACCCTGGCCCGTTGCCTGACTCTAAGTTCAGGGATTGGGTGTTGTCCTCCCGCGAACGGGCGTCCGACTCAGAGAGCTCGGGAATCCGGACATATTTGGTCCTCAGGATAGAGGAAAGGTCGCCGCATTGTTCCTCCACCACTGCAATATGATAGGTGACCGGAGTTAATCTCCCTTTGATCGGGTTTAAGTCCAATCCGATCATAGTCCGTAGCGACTCGCAAGGCGGCAATGCGTTCCAAGAGCTCGTTTCAGGAGGAGAGCTCCATTGGATCCATCTGTTCGGTGAGTGCCGATTTGACGTGGAGGCTGTTTTCGATGACTCGAGAATTCATCGTCGGCGCGGCGGCCGAACAGGCGGTCATGATGAACCCGCCTAGCCGGAGAGTTTGGCCGACAGCCAAAGCTCCCCCAACAGTAGTACCGTCTTTAAAGACGAGACGAGACATCCTTCCTTCTGGCGACGGCACAGAGGAACTCTCAATGAAAGCACCAATGTTGGTGTTAAAACCGGCAGATCTCGGGTAGGGGGTCCCAAACTGTGCGTCTAGGCCGGATGGTAACAGGAGGCAGGGGACACAATGTTTTACCCAGGTTCGGGCCCTCTTGATGGAGGTAAAACACTACGTCCTGCTTGATTAATATTGATGATATGAGTAGTACAAGAGTAGATCTACCACGAGATCAGAGAGGCCAAACCCTAGAAGCTAGCCTATGGTATGATTGTATGTTGTCCTACGGACTAAAACCCTCCGGTTTATATAAACACCAGAGAGATTAGGGTTACACAAGGTCATTTACAAAGGAGGAGATATACATATCCGTATTGCCTAGCTTGCCTTCCATGCCAAGTAGAGTCCCATTCGGACATGAGACGAAGTCTTCAATCTTGTATCTTCATAGTCCAATAGTCCAGCCAAAGGATATAGTCCGGCTGTCCGGAGACCCCCAAATCCAGGACTCCCTCAGCCCCCCTTTCCTTTTCCTCTGTCTCTCCTTCCCTCTCCTCTCCTACTCCCACGTGGAAGGGGGGAGTCCTACTCCCGGTGGGAGTAGGACTCCTCATGGGGCGCGCCTAGGGTGGCCGGCCCCCTCCCCCTCCTTCACTCCTTTAGATACAGGGAGGGAGGCACCCCTTGGAGACAAAACAATTGATCTCTTGGATCTATTAGCCGTGTGTGGTGCCCCCCTCCACCATAATCCACCTCGATAATATTGTAGCGGTGCTTAGGCGAAGCCCTGCGTCGGTAGAACATCATCATCGTCACCATGCCGTCGTGCTAACGGAACTCTCCGTCAAAGCTTGGCTGGATTGGAGTTCAAGGGACGTCATCGAGTTGAATGTGAGCAGAACTCGGAGGTGTCGTGCGTTCGGTACTTGATTGGTCAGATTGTGAAGACGTACGACTACATCAACCGCTTGTGCTGACGCTTCCGCTTTCGGTCTACGAGGGTACGTGGACACACTCTCCCCTCTCGTTGCTATGCATCACCATGATCTTGCGTGTGCTTAGGAAAATTTCGAAATTACTACGTTCCCCAACAGTGGCATCCGAGCCTGGTTTTATGCGCTGATGTTATATGCACGAGTAGAACACAAGTGAGTTGTGGGCGATACAAGTCATACTGCTTACCAGCATGTCACACTTTTGTTTGGCGGTATTGTTGGATGAAGCGGCCCGGACCGACATTATGCGTACGCTTACATGGGACTGGTTCTACCGACGTGCTGTGCACACAGGTGGCTGGCGGGTGTCAGTTTCTCCAACTTTAGTTGAACCGAGTGTGGCTACGCCCAGTCCTTGAGAAGGTTAAAACAACACTAACTTGACGAACTATCATTGTGGTTTTGATGCGTAGGTAAGAACGGTTCTTGCTCAGCCCGTAGCAGCCACGTAAAACTTGTAACAACAAAGTAGAGGATGTCTAACTTGTTTTTGCAGGGCATGTTGTGATGTGATATGGTCAAGACATCATGCTATATTTTATTGTATGAGATGATCATGTTTTGTAACCGAGTTATCGGCAACTCGCAGGAGCCATATGGTTGTCGCTTTATTGTATGCAATGCAATCGCCCTGTAATGCTTTACTTTATCACTAAGCGGTAATGATAATCATAGAAACAATAGTTGGCGAGACGACAACGATGCTACAATGGAGGTCAAGGTGTCGCACCGGTGACGATGGTGATCATGACGGTGCTTCGGAGATGGAGATCACAAGCACAAGATGATGATGGCCATATCATATCACTTATATTGATTGCATGTGATGTTTATATTTTATGCATCTTATTTTGCTTTGATTGACGGTAGAATTATAAGATGATCTCTCACTAAATTTCAAGATAAAAGTGTTCTCCCTGAGTATGCACCATTGCCAAAGTTCGTCGTGCCGAGACACCACATGATGATCGGGTGTGATAAGCTCTACGTCCATCTACAATGGGTGCAAGCCAGTTTTGCACACGCAGAATACTCGGGTTAAACTTGACGAGCCTAGCATATGCAGATATGGCCTCGGAACACTGAGACCAAAAGGTCGAGCATGAATCATATAGTAGATATGATCAACATAGTGATGTTCACCATTGAAAACTACTCCATTTCACGTGATGATCGGTTATGGTTTAGTTGATTTGGATCACGTGATCACTTAGATGATTAGAGGATGTCTATCTAAGTGGGAGTTCTTCAGTAATATGATTAATTGAACTTAAATTTATCATGAACTTAGTACTTGATAGTATTTTGCATGTCTATGTTGTTGTTGTAGATAGATGGCTCGTGTTGTTGTTCCGTTGAATTTTAATGTGTTCCTTGAGAAAGCAAAGTTGAAAGATGATGGTAGCAATTACACGGACTGGGTCCATAACTTGAGGATTATCCTCATTGCTGCACAGAAGAATTGCGTCCTGGAAGCACCGCTAGGTGCCAAACCTGCTACAGGAGCAACACCAGATGTTATGAACGTTTGGTAGAGCAAAGCTGATGACTACTCGATAGTTCAGTGTGCCATGCTTTACGGCTTAGAACTGGGACTTCAACGACATTTTGAACGTCATGGTGTATATGAGATGTTCCACGAGTTGAAGTTAATATTTCAAGCAAATGCCCGGATTGAGAGATATGAAGTCTCCAATAAGTTCTACAGCTGCAAGATGGAGGAGAATAGTTCTGTCAGTGAGCATATACTCAGAATGTCTGGGTATAACAATCACTTGATTCAACTGGGAGTTAATCTTCCGGATGAAAGCATCATTGACAGAATTCTTCAATCACTGCCACCAAGCTACAAGAGCTTCGTGATGAACTATAACATCCAAGGGATGTATAAGACAATTCCCGAGCTCTTCCAATGCTAAAGGTTGCGGAGGTAGAAATCAAGAAGGAGCATCAAGTGTTGATGGTCAATAAGACCGCCAGTTTCAAGAAAAAGGGCAAAGGGAAGAAGAAGAAGGGGAAATTCAAGAAGAACAGCAAAGAAGTTGCTGCTCAAGAGAAGAAATGCAAGTCCAGACCTAAGCCTGAGACTAAGTGCTTCTACTGCAAGCATACTGGTCAGTGGAAGCAGAACTGCCCCAAGTATTTGGCGGATAAGAAGGATGGCAAGGGGAACAAAGGTATATGTGATATACATGTTATTGATGTGTACCTTACCAGAGCTCACAGTAGCACCTGGGTATTTGATACTGGTTCTGTTGCTAATATTTGCAACTCAAAACATGGACTACGGATTAAGCGAAGACTGGCTAAGGACGAGGTGACGATGTGCGTGGGAAATGGTTCCAAAGTCGATGTGATCGCCGTCGGCACGCTACCTCTACATCTACCTTCGGGATTAGTTTTAGACCTAAATAATTGTTATTTGGTGCCAGCGTTGAGCATGAACATTATATCTGGATCTTGTTTGATGCGAGACGGTTATTCATTTAAATCTGAGAATAATGGTTGTTCTATTTATATGAGTGATATCTTTTATGGTCATGCACCCTTGACGAGTGGTCTATTTTTGTTGAATCTCGATAGTAGTGATACACATATTCATAATGTTGAAGCCAAAAGATGCAGAGTTGATAATGATAGTGCAACTTATTTGTGGCACTGCCGTTTGGGTCATATTGGTGTAAAGCGCATGAAGAAAATCCATACTGATGGACTTTTGGAATCACTTGATTATGAATCACTTGGTACTTGCGAACCATGCCTCATGGGCAAGATGACTAAAACGCCGTTCTACGGAACTATGGAGCGAGCAACTGGTTTGTTGGAAATCATACATACTGATGTATGTGGTCCAATGAATGTTGAGGCTCGCGGCGGGTATCGTTATTTTATCACCTTCATAGATGATTTAAGCAGATATGGGTATATCTATTTAATGAAACATAAGTCTGAAACTTTTGAAAAGTTAAAAGAATTTCAGAGTGAAGTTGAAAATCATCGTAACAAGAAAATAAAGTTTCTACGATATGATCATGGAGGAGAATATTTGAGTTACAAGTTTGGTCTACATTTGAAACAATGCGAGATAGTTTCGCAACTCACGCCACCCGGAACACCGCAGCGTAATGGTGTGTCCAGACGTCGTAATCGTACTTCACTAGATATGGTGCGATCTATGATGTCTGTTGCTGATTTACCACTATCGTTTTGGGGTTATGCTTTAGAGACGGCTGCCTTCACGTTAAATAGGGCACCATCGAAATCCATTGAGACGACACCTTATGAACTGTGGTTTGGCAAGAAACCAAAGTTGTCGTTTCTTAAAGTTTGGGGCTGTGATGCTTATGTGAAAAAGCTTCAACATGATAAGCTCAAGCCCAAATCGGAGAAATGTGTCTTCATAAGATACCCAAAGGAAACTGTTGGGTACACCTTCTATCACAGATCCGAAGGCAAGACATTCTTTGCTAAGAATGGATCCTTTCTAGAGAAGGAGTTTCTCTTGAAAGAAGTGAGTGGGAGGAAAGTAGAACTTGATGAGGTAACTGTACCTACTCCCTTATTGGAAAGTAGTTCATCATAGAAACCGGTTCATGTGACGTCTACACCAATTAGTGAGGAAGTTAATGATGATGATCATGAAACTTCAGATCAAGTTGTTACTGAACCTCGTAGGTCAAGTAGAGTAAGATCCGCACCAGAGTGGTATGCTAATCCTGTTCTGGAGGTTATGTTACTAGACCATGACGAACCTACGGACTATGAAGAAGCAATGGTGAGCCCAGATTCCGCAAAATGGCTTGAGGCCATGAAATCTGAGATGGGATCCATGTATGAGAACAAAGTATGGACTTTGGTTGACTTGCCCAATGATAGGCAAGCCATCGAGAATAAATGGATCTTCAAGAAGAAGACTGATGCTGACAGTAATGTTATTATCTATAAAGCTCGACTTGTTGCAAAAGGTTTTCGACGAGTTCAAGGGATTGACTACGATGAGACCTTCACACCGGTAGCGATGCTTAAGTCTATCCGAATCATGTTAGCAATTGCCGCATTTTATGATTATGAAATTTGGCAAATGGATGTCAAAACTGCATTCCTGAATGGATTTCTGGAAGAAGATTTGTATATGATGCAACCGGAAGGTTTTGTCGATCCAAAGGGAGCTAACAAAGTGTGCAAGCTCTGGCGATCCATTTATGGACTGGTGCAAACCTCTCGGAGTTGGAATAAACGTTTTGATAGTGTGATCAAAGCATATGGTTTTATACAGACTTTTGGAGAAGCCTGTATTTACAAGTGAGTGGGAGCTTTGTAGCATTTTTAATATTATAACTGGATGACATATTGTTGATTGGAAATGATATAGAATTTCTAGATAGCATAAAAGGATATCTGAATAAGAGTTTTTCAATGAACGACCTCGGTGAAGCTGCTTATATATTGGGCATCAAGATCTATAGAGATAGATCAAGACGGTTAATTGGACTTTCACAAAGCACATACCTTGACAAAGTTTTGAAGAAGTTCAAAATGGATCAAGCAAAGAAAGGGTTCTTGCCTGTGTTACAAGGTGCGAAGTCGATTAAGACTCAATGCCCGACCACTGCAGAAGATAGAGAGAAAATGAAAGATGTTCCCTATGCTTCAGCCATAGGCTCTATCATGTATGCAATGCTGTGTACCAGACCTGATGTGTGCCTTGCTATTAGTTTAGCAGGGAGGTACCAAAGTAATCCAGGAGTGGATCACTGGACAGCGGTCAAGAACATCCTGAAATACCTGAAAAGGACTAAGGATATGTTTCTCATTTATGGAGGTGACAAAGAGCTCGTCATAAATGGTTACGTCAATGCAAGCTTTGACACTAATCCGGACGATTCTAAATCAAAAACCGGATACATGTTTATATTAAATGGTGGAGCTGTCAGTTGGTGCAGTTCTAAACAAAGCGTCATAGCGGGATCTACATGTGAAGCGGAGTACATAGCTGCTTCGGAAGCAGCAAATGAAGGAGTCTGGATGAAGGAGTTCATATCCGATCTAGGTGTCATACCTAGTGCATCGGGTCCAATGAAAATCTTTTGTGACAATACTGGTGCAATTGCCTTGGCAAAGGAATCCAGATTTCACAAGAGGACCAAGCACATCAAGAGACGCTTCAATTCCATCCGGGACCAAGTCCAAGTGGGAGACATAGATATTTGCAAGATACATACGGATCTGAATGTTGCAGACCCATTGACTAAGCCTCTTCCACGAGCAAAACATGATCAGCACCAAGGCTCCATGGGTGTTAGAATCATTATTGTGTAATCTAGATTTTTGACTCTAGTGCAAGTGGGAGACTGAAGGAAATATTCCCTAGAGGCAATAATAAATTTATTATTTATTTCCTTATATCATGATAAATGTTTATTATTCATGCTAGAATTGTATTAACCGAAAACATGATACATGTGTGAATACATAGACAAACAGAGTGTCACTAGTATGCCTCTACTTGACTAGCTCGTTAATCAAAGATGGTTATGTTTCCTAGCCATAGACAAAGAGTTGTCATTTGATTAATGGGATCACATCATTAGGAGAATGATGTGATTGACTTGACCCATTCCGTTAGCTTAGCACTTGATCATTTAGTATGTTGCTATTGCTTTCTTCATGACTTATACATGTTCCTATGACTATGAGATTATTCAACTCTCGTTTACCGGAGGAACACTTTGTGTGCTACCGAACGTCACAACGTAACTAGGTGATTATAAAGGTGCTCTACAGGTGTCTCCAAAGGTACTTGTTGAGTTGGCGTATTTCGAGATTAGGATTTGTCACTCCGATTGTCGGAGAGGTATCTCTGGGCTCACTCGATAATGCACATCACTATAAGCCTTGCAAGCATTGCAACTAAAGTTGCAGGATGATGTATTACAGAATGAGTAAAGAGACTTGCGGGTAACGAGATTGAACTAGGTATTGAGATACCGACGATCAAATCTCGGGCAAGTAACATACCGATGACAAAGGGAACAACGTATGTTGTTATGCGGTTTGACCGATAAAGATCTTCGTAGAATATGTGGGAGCCAATATGAGCATCCAGGTTCCGCTATTGGTTATTGACCGAAGACGTGTCTCGGTCATGTCTACATAGTTCTCGAACCCGTAGGGTCCGCACGCTTAAAGTTCGATGACGATTATATTATGAGTTTATGTGTTTTGATGTACCGAAGGTAGTTCGGAGTCCCGGATGTGATCACGGACATGACTAGGAGTCTCGAAATGGTCGAGACGTAAATATCGATATATTGGACGACTATGTTCGGACACCAGAATGGTTTCGGGGAGTTTCGGGCATATACCGGAGTACCGGGGGGTTACCGAAACCCCCCGGGGAGACTAATGGGCCTATTGGGCCCTAGTGGAGAAGAGGAGGGGCGGCCAAGG
>NC_041390.1:565264327-565291207 GCF_002162155.2 Triticum dicoccoides | reverse complement strand
CTGAATTGGACAAGGAGAGGGGTAGCGCCCCCTTTCCTTTCCCTCTCTCTCTCTCTCCTTCCCTCTCCTCTCCTACTCCCACATGGAAGGGGGAGTCCTACTCCCGGTGGGAGTAGGACTCCTCATGGGGCGCGCCTAGGGTGGCCGGCCCCCTCCCCCTCCTTCACTCCTTTATATACGGGGAGGGAGGCACCCCTTGGAGACACACCAATTGATCTCTTGGATCTCTTAGCCGTGTGCAGTGCCCCCCTCCACCATAATCGACCTCGATAATATCGTAGCGGTGCTTAGGCGAAGCCCTGCGTCGGTAGAACATCATCATCGTCACCACGCCGTCGTGCTGACGGAACTCTCCCTCAAAGCTCGGCTAGATCAGAGTTCGAGGGACGTCATCGAGTTGAACGTGTGCAGAACTCGGAGGTGCCGTGCGTTCGGTACTTGATCGGTCGGATCGTGAAGACGTATGACTACATCAACCGCGTTGTGCTAACGCTTCCGCTTTCGGTCTACGAGGGTACGTGGACACACTCTCCCCTCTCGTTACTATGCATCACCATGATCTTGCGTGTGCGTGGGATTTTTTTTTTGAAATTACTACGTTCCCCAACATTGTTGTCCAGATGTATTATTTCCTTCCTCTGCAAACTGGCTTTGTACGACCCTAGGCCCCTCCGGTGTGTATATAAACCAGAGGGTTTAGTCCATGGAGGCTATCAGAATTCTCATAGGCTAGACAGCTAGGTTTTAGCCACTACGATCTCGAGGTAGATCACCTCTTGTAACCCCTATACTCATTGAATACAATCAAGCAGGATGTAGGGTTTTACCTCCTTTAAGAGGGCCCAAACCTGGGTAAACATCGTGTCCCCATCGTCCCTTGTTACTATCAATCCTCAGACACACAGTTCGGGACCCCCTACCCGAGAACTATCGGTTTTTGACACTGATGGGAGGGGCGCCTAGAACACACAACAACAATCGTTAGCCGTGTGCGGCGCCCCCCTCCATAGTTTACACCCCTGGTCATAGTTTTGTGGTGCTTAGGCGAAGCCTTGTGAGAATCACTTCACCATGAACATCACCATGTCGTCGTGCTGATGGAACTCATCTACTTCCTTGACACCTTGCTAGATCAAGAAGGTGAGGGACGTCATCGAGCTGAACGTGTGCAGAACTCGAAGGTGCCGTACATTCAGTGTTTGATCGGTCGGAGCTAGAAGAAGTTCAACTAAATCAACCGCGTTGTCAAACGCTTCCGCTTTCGGTCTGTGAGGGTACGTAGACACACTCTTCCCCTCTTGTTTCTATGCATCTCCTAGATAGATCTTGCGTGAAATTGCATGCTACGTTCCCCAACAAACTTATACCATAAAAAGGAAAGAAATCATTTCTTATGATGGTTACAATCAACTCACTAGGTAATCTCTTCATCTGCCTCGTAAACGAAAGAAAAATTGTTCATCTGACTAACAAAAAGAAAAGAAAAGAAAAGAAAATCTTACCAATAAAGAAAAAAGGACTTCAAATCGTACTCACATGTGTCAAATCTGTCACGATCAAAGAAAGAAAACCTTTGGGATGGGAGTGAATCTGGCCAGATCATGGAACTGATGGATTCTAGTCAATAGGACCGTAATTCTCTTAACTGTCTTGGAAGTTGCTAAGAAAAAGATATAGAGGGACTTGAACAAACTGATCTATTGTCATCATCATCAATGTCATTAAACGCCTAGGGATGCCCGCCTGCAGGCCATCAAGGGCGTGGCTTGCGCCATCTCAGTGATCTGCGGCAAGACCACCGTGTCTTCTTCTTCTTCCAAGCAGACCATCCTTGTATATATACTAGGAGTCATCATCTATCCGTGTGCGGGGTGCGTGTGCGACTTAGGGACTTTGTGCATCTCGGGACTGGGCGAAGAGCGAGTGGAAACCGAACCGATCAGAGAGAGAGATAGGGGCACTTGCCTGCGATGCAGGGCCAGCTTCATGGAGGGTGGAACCCTAAACCCTCATGACGAAAGCGTTGTCTGCCTCTGCCTCGCTGTCGGTGTCAAAACCGGCGGATCTCGGGTAGGGGGTCCCGAACTGTGCATCTAGGCCGGATGGTAACATGAGGCAAGGGACACGAAGTTTTACCCAGGTTCGGGCCCTCTCGATGGAGGTAAAACCCTACGTCCTGCTTGATTAATATTGATGATATGGCTAGTACAAGAGTAGATCTACCACGAGATCAGAGAGGCTAAACCCTAGAAGCTAGCCTATGGTATGATTGTTGATGTGTATGTTGTCCTACGGACTAAAACCCTCCGGTTTATATAGACACCGGAGAAGGTTAGGGTTACATAGAGTCGGTTACAATAGTAGGAGATCTGAATATCCGTATCGCCAAGCTTGCCTTCCACGCCAAGGAAAGTCCCTTCCGGACACGGGAGGAAGTGTTCAATCTTGTATCTTTGTAGTCCAGGAGTCCGGCAGAAGGTATAGTCCGGCTATCCGAACACCCCCTAATCCAGGACTCCCTCAGTAGCCCCCGAACCAGGCTTCAATGACGATGAGTCCGGTGCGCAGATTGTCTTTGGCATTGCAAGGCGGGTTCTCCTCCAAATTCCGTGTACCTGTTTGAATAAAGTCCGGTTTCTTGTAGATGTTGCGCCCCTTGGCTTCTACGCCCAATAATGGTCATTTCCCACATGTCAAACGAATATGAAAAGTCTGAGTGTTTTTACATTCACACCCCTAGCCACGTAAATGAGCTGCCCTATTTAAGGGGACGAGGATTTAGATCCAGTCCACACCTTCTCCCCTCCACAAGTGTTCATCAGAGCGCATCCGACAAAGGTCCATTCCACCATGGCCAGCCGCCGCAACTCCTCCGCTCGCCCTTCCAGCCCTAAGCCTGGATATTGGGAGAGATGTTCTACCCCGCATAGCAAGCTAGTGACGCTTCAGACCAAGGGATTTCTCCCCCCGGCCTATATGGTCCCGGTTCGAGCCGGCCTTGCCGTTTATAACGGCGGAGAGCAAGCAGAGAAGGCCCCTAATCCATCCAAAGGAGAGCGGGTGTGCCTTGTCCCTTACTTAATAAGGGGGCTCGGATTTCCCATCCACCCATTTCTCCGGGGGCTGCTGGAGTTCTACGGCCTCCAGCTACATCATCTCACGCCCGCCTCAGTATTGCATATCGCGGGCTTTGTAGCCCTCTGCGAGCTGTTCTTGGGTGTAGAAGCTCATTTCGGACTGTGGAAGGAGCTATTTTGCCTTGTGCCCCGTTCCAAGAAAGGGTCCATGTATCAAGTGGGCGGAGCCGAAGTGTGGCGCATCGTCGGGACCGGATATCTGTCCGGAACCCCAAAGAAGGCGTCCAAAGATTGGCCCTTAGAATGGTTCTATATAGAAGACGTCCCGCTGCCGGATCCTGTCCGGATCGGCCTCCCAGAATTCGAAAGTGCTCCCTTAAAGAAGCGCCTAAGCTGGCGTCCACGGAGCCCTCAAAGGGGAAGTGACACGGACATCGTTTACCTGCTGGGCCAGATAAGATTGTTAGCCCATTCCGGACTAACCATGATTGGAGTTATGGCCGAATGCATCATGCAGGGGGTGCAGCCGCTTCAGTATAAAAGCCACCCCATGTGGGATTTCAACAGGGAGGATGATGCCACCCGCTACGGTCGTAAGGGGCCAGATTCAGTTGCCGCTCTATTAAAGATCTTGTCCACTTTGTACAAGGGAGAAGAGGAGGAATTTCTCCGTGTCAACCCACAGGGTGGATTCTCTATGCACAATCCCCCAAGTTGGGTAAGTGGTCGCACTTACTTGCTCATCCATTTAGTATTCCCATTGTTAAATATTTAGTCTGATGACTTCAATGCAGGAACTGCGCCGGGCTTTTAAGGAAATAAGCAGCCCGCCTCCACAACCCAAGGACCCAGGACGGTCCCTCGACCCGGCCTCTCAAGAGGATCCGGACATATCTATGGAGCTGATTGATGGAGTGTTCCATCAATTGAGCGAGGACAACGCCTTGGTGGCCATTACGGCCGACTACCCAGGGCTAATCCTGACGCCCCAGGTACCTGAGATCGAAGTCCTAGTACCCCGGATAGGGGTCCGCCCACTCATGTTCAATTTCCTGATTGCAACCGAACTTTGCAGGGGAGGTTTATGAGGCGGAAGGCCGAACCTGCGGCGACAGGCCAACGAGGGGCCGCAGGGCCCCGTGGGCAGAAAAGAAGTGTAGTCTGGACTGAGGTATCAGTGCAAAGGTATGGCGCGCCCCTCTATCCCAGTTGTTACACCTTCGAGGCACATTTGACACTCGTGCTCTCTTCAGGACAAAGAGACCTCGCCAGACTATATCCGGAGAGGCTGCCAATCGCGCCTCCACCAGCCAGGCTCCAAAGCCTGGTCCGGGGGCGGAGGCGAACGCAAGGTGTGTGCCAGACGCTCCTCCGACGGAGGATGCGGACGGGTTGTCTGCCACCAACTCTGAGGTGGAAAGTGCCATGAACCATATGCGTCGCCGGACAATTCTTCGCGACGCTTGCTTCTCCCAAGAGGCATTATATGCCTTCAAGTTGGGAGATGCGCACCTCCGTACCGCTCAAATGGTCTAGCCAGAGCCATGGAGCAATATGTAAAAGACATACGGGTAAGAAAATTTTGGTAAATATATATGTAGCAGTAGCCCCCGAGACTTGAAACAGTTAGAATAACTAATTTAAGGATCATTTGATATGCAGGTTCTTACAGAAAAGAATTCCCTACTGTCCAAGGAGCTGGAAGAGTGCAGAGTCCAACTGGAGGCCGCACTAGCCGCGGTAGGGGAGCCTAAGGAGACCCCCTCTGGTAATATACATTTCGAAAGATAAGTATTTTGTGAAGCACGGCTTTGGTGCGAATCTGACAAATGAAATTGCAGATGGCGCCGGATTGAATCCGGAAAAGCAACACCTCCTACGCCAGCTAAAGGTTGGTGACAGGGTGCTATTAAAGGTGATGGGGGAGAAGAACGTTCTCCAAGATGCCAACACCCGGCTGGGCGTCGAGCTGAAAGATGTTCGTGCCCAGCTGTCAGACTCCGTGAAGGAGAATCAGCGACTTCGGCGCGGCATATTTAGTAAGTGCTCGAACGAACCTTTTGAAAGAAAGTTTGGTGGGGAAGTCGATTAATAGAGCAATGTCTGTAGGTGTGCTAACAGGTCGTCCTGCAGAGGAGATGCCTGGTTCTACGGGTGATCTTCTTCCCGAGCTCTCGCAACTGCTCGATCGAGTTCGGCAGGCGATGCAAGGCATCGCACAGGCCCTGTGGCCATCCATCTCCATGCCCGAAGGTCTTGGAGAGCTTACGGAGAAGCTAAAGGGAGCACGGCGGCGCTTCCGATTATGGAAGATATCGGCCTGTCATCAAGGCGCTAGGGAGGCCTGGGCCATGGTGAAGACGCGGTACTGAAAGGCTGATCCCAACCACATGGCCGAGGTCGGTACTATAGGGCCCGATGGGAAGGAGATCCCTGTAAGCTTAGTGTACGGCCAAGTAGAGTTGGCCGCAAAGTATTCCCAGCAGGACTGTAAATTAGACAGCCTGTTAGATGGTATTGAAGAGGAATACAATCAGTCAAGATGACTATGTAATTGAATTGACATTTATAATGCCTTCTAGCCGGATTGTAGATCATTTGTCATGGTCGACCTTTTCGCTTTAGCCTCGGGACCTAACGGTCCGGAGTGTGTCCGAATTCCTATGCGGTTATGTAAGAACCGGGGAATGCATGGAGACTAGGCGTAGGGGTCATTACTGCGTGAACAAACAAGTGCCCGACTAGTTATGTTATATTACATGGTTAGTAAGAAACATCTTCCAGGGAGAATAGTTCCGTTAGGGGTTCCTTTCCCTGGGGGGCATGCCCTAAAGTGCATGTCCATGCTGCGAAAAGAAACGCAGGAAAAACATCTGGGGGCACATAGATAAAGAAAAATATCATCTTTAGTTCACCGACCGAATATTCCCTTAAGAATGCTAGCTTTCGGCTTCACCCTGTCTGAGGTACACGTCCGGCTGACTCGGCAGTAACAATCGCAGAGGTGCTCCATTTACCACCTAGCCGAACAATCGGGAACGTAGGGGTAAGCACAGGAGCCAGGCAACCCAGCTTGGCCAAAACTTAAGTCATATCGATGCATATAATGGTGAATAAAAGGTACATGCGGAAGTTTGACACATGTGTTGGGCATGAAGCCCATATAAATAAGCTTCTGTTTAAAGAAGCCCCCAGGTTTAATGAGCGCGGATAGCGCGTCACTTTATGAGCCTTTAGAGGCTATAAGAGAGAGAGAGAGAGAGAGAGAGAGAGAGAGAGAGAGAAATGTAAGACAAAAAATAAAAAATGGACAGAGGAAGGAGACGAACATAGAGTCCAACCCTAGGCATAGAATCTTCGGAGACGGGCTGCGTTCCATGGGTTTGGCTCGAGTTGGTTATCCGATGCATCCCGCAGGCGGTACGCTCCACCAGTCAGGACTTGGTCAATTATGAAGGGACCTTCCCACTTGGGCTTGAGTTTGTCCTTTTTCTTGTCCGGTAGTCGTAGAAATAATTCGCCAACGTTGTAATTTTTGGCCCGTACTTCTCTGCTTTGGTATCTTCGAGCCTGCTGTTGATAGAATGCGGAACGGGCTTTTGCCACAAAGCGCTCCTCCTCCAATACGTCCAAGCTGTCCTGTCGGTCGAGCTCGGCTTCTCTTTCTTCATACATGCGCACTCGAGGTGAGTCGTGAATTATGTCGCAAGGCAAAACTGCCTCTGCGCCGTACACCATGAAGAATGGTGTGTATCCGGTGGTGCGATTCGGCGTGGTCCGTAGCCCCCAAAGTACGGAGTCGAGCTCCTCTACCCAGTGCATGTTAGATTCCTTGAGGGACCGCACTAATCTGGGTTTAAGGCCGCTCATGATAAGACCATTTGCGCGTTTGACCTGGCCGTTAGTTTGTGGGTGATAGACGGAAGCATAATCGAGCTTTATGCCCATGTTTTTGCACCAGAGTTTTACCTCGTCGGCTGTAAAGTTCGTGCCATTATCAGTGATGATGCTGTGGGGGACGCCGTAACGGTGTACAACCCCAGATATGAAGTCTATCACAGGTCCAGATTCGGTCGTCTTAACAGGTTTGGCTTCCATCCATTTGGTGAACTTATCCACCATGACCAGTAAGTATTTGTGCTTGTGGGTTCTGCCTTTAAGGGGTCCAACCATATCAAGCCCCCAGACCGCAAAGGGCCAAGTGATGGGGATAGTTTGGAGGGTGGTGGGTGGCATATGGCTTTGGTTTGCAAAGAGCTGGCAACCGGTGCATCGTTGGACTAAGTCCTGAGTGTCTGCCCGGGCCGTCGGCCAATAAAAGCCTGTACGGAAGGCCTTGCTTACAAGGGACCGGGCTGCAGCGTGATGACCACCGAGTCCGGCATGAATTTTAGCCAGGAGATTCCGCCCCTCCTCTTCGGAGATGCACCTTTGAAGGACTCCGGTATTGCTTTTCTTATAAAGCTCTCCCTTGTGGACTCTGTAGGCTTTGGATCGCCGCACTATGCAGCGTGCCTCATTTTGGTCCTCGGGGAGTTCCTGCCTAGTAAGGTAGGCGAGGAATGGTTCTGTCCACGGGGCGATGACGGCCATTATTTCATGGGCTGAAGGTGTTATTTCATTGGCAGAGCCTCCGATTATGTCAGAATATTCGGTGTCGGGCAGTACGGTTGGGTCCGGGCCGTTATTGTTTGGCTCCCCTTCCCATACCACGGATCGCTTGAACAACCTTTCCCGTTTTGCGCTGATGCGTGCCAGGACATCTGCCGCCTGATTATTTTCCTGGGCTATATGGTGAAATTCAAGCCCCTCGAACCGAGCTGACATTTTTAGGACGGCGTTGTGGTAAGCTGCCATTTTTGGATCCTTGGCATCAAAGTCTCCGTTTATTTGGGAGATTGCGAGGTTCGAGTCCCCGCGCACCTCTAGGCATTGGATGCCCATGGATACTGCCATCCGAAGACCATGTAAAAGGGCCTCATATTCGGCTGCATTGTTGGAGTCCGTGTACATAATCTGTAGTACGTATTGAACTGTGTCTCCTGTGGGGGACGTCAAAACGACGCCAGCCCCCAGTCCGGCCAACATTTTGGAGCCGTCGAAATGCATGATCCAATTTGAATATGTGTCGTACTCTTTAGGGAGTTCGGCCTCCGTCCATTCTGCGATGAAGTCGGCCAAAACTTGCGACTTGATGGCTCGTCGTGGCTTATAAGTTATGTCAAACGGGAGGAGCTCGATAGCCCATTTTGCAATCCGGCCCGTTGCGTCACGGTTGTTTATAATATGTTTAAGTGGTACTTCCGAGGCTACTGTTATTGAACACTCTTGAAAGTAGTGTCGTAGCTTCCGGGATGCCATGAATACCGCGTACGCAATCTTTTGATAATGCGGGTACGGTGATTTGCAGGGAGTGAGGACAGTGGACACATAATAGACCGTCTTTTGAAGGGGGAATTTGTGTCCGTCCGCTTCTCGTTTGACGACGAGCACTGCGCATACAACCTGATGTGTTGCTGCAATGTATAATAGCATTGGTTCGCCAATGTTTGGCGCGGCCAGGACTGGGTTTGTTGCCAGTATGGCTTTTACTTCGTCGAGTCCGGCCGTGGCTGCGTCTGTCCATTTGAAGTGTTCGGTGCGCCGAAGGAGGCGGTAAAGGGGTAGGGCCTTTTCTCCCAAGCGGGAGATAACGCGGCTTAGAGCCGCCACGCATCCGGTTAACTTTTGTATTTATTTGAGGTCCTTTGGGATATCCAGTTGTGACAGAGCTCGGATCTTGGCTGGATTTGCTTCAATTCCTCTACCGGATACAATGAAGCCCAAGAGCTTTCCGGCTGGAATGCCGAAGATGCATTTTTCCGGGTTGAGCTTGATGTCGTATGTTCGGAGATTATCAAATGTGAGCCTCAACTCGTCTACTAGAGATTCAACATGTCTTGTTTTGACGACCACATCATCTACATATGCCTCCACTGTTTTGCCTATCTAGCTTGCCAGACATGTCTGAATCATGCGCTGATATGTTGCACCGGCGTTTTTGAGCCCGAAGGGCATTGTGTTGAAGCAGAATGGCCCGTATGGTGTGATAAATGCCGTTGTGGCTTGGTGTGGTTTGCCATCTTGATTTGATGGTAGCCAGAATATGCGTCGAGGAAACACAACGAATTGTGTCCTGCGGTAGCATCGATAATTTGATCGATGCGGGGGAGGGGGAAGGGATCCTTTGGGCAAGCCTTGTTAAGGTCTTTAAAATCAACACACAGGCGCTAGGATTTGTCCTTCTTAGGTACCATCACCAGGTTTGCTAGCCAGTCCGGATGTTTTATATCTCTGATGAATCCGGCCTCCAATAGCTTTGCTAGCTCCTCTCCCATAGCCTGTCTCTTAGGTTCGGAAAAACACCGAAGAGCCTGTTTGACAGGTTTGAATCCTATTTGGATATTTAAGCTGTGTTTGGCCAGCCTGCATGGGATTCCTGGCATGTCTGAAGGGTGACAGGCAAAAATGTCCCAGTTCTCTCGTAGGAACTCTCGCAATGCGGCGTCGACGTCAGGGTTTAACTGTGCCCCAATGGAAGCTGTTTTACCGGGGTCCGTTGGATGGACTCGGAATTTGACTATTTCGTTTGCCGGTTAAAAGGAGGTGGACTTGGATCTTTTGTCGAGTACCACATCGTCCCTATTCACCATAGAACGCAGCGCAGTCAGCTCCTCACCGCTAGGGCTTCGGATAGTGCCTCGAGGGCCAGTGCGGCTGTCTTGTTTTTGGCGTGGAGTGCTATGTCCGGATCACTAGCGAGAGTGATGATCCCGTTAGGCCCGGGCATCTTGAGCTTCATGTACCCGTAATGGGGTATTGCTTGGAAGATTGTAAACGCTTCCCGCCCTAGCAAAGCGTGATAACCGCTGCTGAACGGGGCCACATGAAACGTGACCTCTTCGGACCTATAATTATCCGGCATGCCGAACACCACATCTAGTGTGATTTTTCCTGTACAGCGCGCTTCCCAACTGGGGATTATTCCTCTAAAGGTTGTGCTGCTTCGCACCATGCGGTTCCAGTCTATTTCCATTTTTTGAAGAGTTTCCTCATAAATGAGGTTCAATCCGCTGCCGCCGTCCATGAGTACCTTGGTAAGACGAAAGTCGTCCACTATTGGACTGAGGACCAATGCAGCTGGTGCTCGGGCTGTTCGGAATTTAGGTTCATCACTGGCATTAAAGGTAATAGTCGTGTCACTCCATGGGTTTATTGTTGCTACTTGGTAGACTTCGGCAAGGCTGCGGAGTGTCCTTTTTCGCATATTATTTGATGCGAAGGTCTCGAAGACTGTTAATAATGTATTGGTGTCTCTGGGGTGGCTTTCTGTGGCCTCCGGAATTAGGAGGTTTTCGCCAATTTTGGCCACCTGCCGGAGTATCCAACATCCTCTAAGGCTGTGAGTTAGTGTGGCGTCCTTTGTACTATGAATTTTACAGGGTCCATTAAGCCATCCTTCCAATACGGTTCCATGCCCTGTAGAGGATTTTTGCCTTTTGGCGTTTGACCCGGGTGTCTGGCGATGATGCACCTTTTTATTTCGGACATGGTTTGCATTCAGGGCCGGATTGTCCCAAAATTTTGTTTCGGTTTTCCGGGCGCTCTCCATCGCACAGTACTTTCATACTATGGATGTCAAGTCAGCAAAGCGTGTAATATTACGGCGACTTATGGCGTTGAGGATTCCCTTGTCCGTGCAATTATTGCAGAAGAATGAAATTGCGTCTTCCTCGCGGCAGTCTTTTATCCTGTTCATAACCAGGAGGAATCTGGCCCAGTAATGATGTACTGTTTCTTCGGGCTCTTGCCTGATTTGGGATAGATTGCTAATGTTCAGGTGGGTGGGTGGAATTAAATCCGAAGCCTCACCCCATCTGAGGCTCAGGGGCCGAGGAATTTCCAAACTCGAAAATTTGGATTCCTGGATGTCGTCCAATGAATCCAGTCCGTCGCCTGACTCTAGGTTCAGGTCTTGAGTGATGTCCTCCCCTCCGCGAGTATCCGGCTTGGAGGGATCGGGAATCCGGACGTAACGAGTCCTTAAGATAGATGAGGGGTCGCCGCACTATCCCTCTACCACGGCAACGTGGTGGGTGACTTGGGGAAAGTTAATCTCTCTCAGATCGGGTTTAGGCCCAATCTGGTCGTAATCCGTAGCGACTCCCAGGGCGGTGAAGCGATCCAAGAGCTCGTTTATGGAGGAGAGCTCCATTGGATCTAACTGCTTGGCGAGTTCCGAGCTGACGTGAAGATTGTTTTCGATGGCTCGAGAGGTCATCGTCGGCGTAGAAGCCAAACAGGCGGTCATAAGAAAACCACCTAGCCGGAGGGTTTGGCCGACAGCCAAAGCTCCCTTAGCAACGATGCCGTCTTTAAAGACGGGGCAAGGCATCCTTCCTGATGGCGACAACACAGAGGAACTCTCAATGAAAGCACTAATGTCGGTGTCAAAACCGGCGGATCTCGGGTAGGGGGTGCCGAACTGTGCATCTAGGCCGGATGGTAACATGAGGCAAGGGACACGAAGTTTTACCCAGGTTCGGGCCCTCTCGATGGAGGTAAAACCCTACGTCCTGCTTGATTAATATTGATGATATGGCTAGTACAAGAGTAGATCTACCACGAGATCAGAGAGGCTAAACCCTAGAAGCTAGCCTATGGTATGATTGTTGATGTGTATGTTGTCCTACGGACTAAAACCCTCCGGTTTATATAGACACCTGAGAAGGTTAGGGTTACATAGAGTCGGTTACAATAGTAGGAGATCTGAATATCCGTATCGCCAAGCTTGCCTTCCACGCCAAGGAAAGTCCCTTCCGGACACGGGACGAAGTGTTCAATCTTGTATCTTCGTAGTCCAGGAGTCCGGCAGAAGGTATAGTCCGGCTATCCGAACACCCCCTAATCCAGGACTCCCTCACTTGCCATTGCCCAAAGTCCCTAAGTTGCACGTGCACCCTGCATACGGATAGATGACGACTCCTAGTATATATACAAGGATGGTCTGCTTGGAAGAAGAAGAAGACATGGTGGTGCTGTCGCGGATCACTGAGATGGCGCAAGCCACACCATTGATGGCCTGCAGGCGGGCATCTCTAGGAGTTTAATCACATTGATGATGATGACAATAGATCAGTCGATTCAAGTCCCTCTATATCTTTTTCTTAGCAAACTTCCAAGACAGTTAAGAGAATTATGGTCCTATTGACTAGAATCCGTCGTTTCGTGATCTGGCCAGATTCACCCCCATCCCAAAGGGTTTCTTTCTTTAATCGTGACAGATTTGACACATCTGGCTATGATTTGAAGCCTTTTTTCTTTATTGGTAAGATTTTATTTTCTTTTCGTGGGTCAGATGAACAATTTTTCTTACGTTTGCGAGGCAGATGAAGAGATTACCTAGTGAGTTGATTGTAACCACTACCAGACATGATTTATTTCCTTTTGATGGTATAAGTTTGCATAATAAGACATGAAAAGTCCTGATGCCAACTACAATGTGATCATTGCCAATAAACTAATTAAAAGATAAGAGCGTCTCAAGCAAAAAATGCATGAAAAATAACACCCGGTGCTCAACAGATGAACATTTTATGCTTTGTTTTGCCTTTTGCGAGGCAGATGAAGTTGATTGTAACCATCCCAAGACATGATTTCTTTCCTTCTTATAGTATAAGTTAGCATAATAAGACACGACGCCAACTACAGTTTGATCATTGCCCACAAGCTAATTAAAAGATAAGAGCATCTCAACCAAATAATACATGAAAAATAAGGTCGAGGCTCAACAGATGATATGAAACGGATTCATAAGGAATTCTCAGAAATTATAAACAGTTAAAACATGATTCAAGGTGTGTCGTAAAAGTAGGCTCCCCAACTTCTACATGAATTTGGGGAAATCAAACATTCAATCAAGAAACAAAGTGGTATATATCAAGAAGCTTTGAAATTCAGAAGAAAAAATAGCATTAAGTTTGCATTGGCAGATGATGATATTCGATGTATAGCATCTAATATAGAAACAAAATGCAGCAGCAATCTTATTTACACCAAACAGTTCAATCCAGAAGAGCTCCACATATCCCAACAATCTGAGGCGCAAAGTCGTGCGCACACAGGGACAAAGGTCACATGAAAAGCTCAAGAAATAAAAATAACAATGGCAGATGACGGGATATTTTGGCACAGAGTCGAGGGTCCTCCATCTGCTAGATCGCTTGTAATCAAGCTTGGCGAGCTTCTTAAGGACAACGGCCATGTACTTTCCCTGATGCTTTGCGAGGGCACCGGCTGGGTGATCGCCATCCAACTGAAGTGAACAACATAATAATACTAGCAGGTCAGTAATAAAGGAGCATAACTTATGTTAAAGAAGAATAATACGAAATCTACTTGTAGTAACTAGCTAGTAAGTAACCACCATGTTCTACAAGCATAATAATACATGCATGTATTAACAGAAAAATAGCCTAAATTCCCAAATGAACTCTTGTAACACATGATTAGTAACATATGTCTAGTATACATCAATCTCTTAAAAAGATTGGCACTAATATGGTTGCTTGCTATTCATGAGTCACATCATTTGCATACATCAAGAAGAATGCAGCAGTTCTCATGAATTGTAATGTTGAATGCAAAAATGAAGAATTTCTTGTTCTCGGCACTGCAAGAAAGCTACAGCTACAAGGAGGTCTATTGCTCTCAGCACTACAGGAGAGCTACAGCCACAAGATACCTACTGTTCTCAGCATTACAGGAAAAAGTTCTAGCCACAATAAGCCTATTGTTCTCAACGCTACAGGAAACCTACATCTACATGATTATGATCCATGTATAATCTGGGGGGAAAAGCTACAATTTTTATCAGTTTTTTATCATCCTTTTGCCATAGAAAGTTCACACACTTTCTACATCAGTGAGCTAGATCTCCCTCAAAAAACAGGAGTTAGTCCACTAAGAACAGAAATGCTAGCCAAATAATGCCCAACTAGTAGCATGTTTAGGTGGTTGTAAAAGTGAGCTAGATCTCCCTCAAAAAAAGTAAGTTGGATCAGGTGCAAACCAAAATACCATTCAATAGATAAACAACCTCCTTAACTAGTATGTGGCCATCAACCACACGCGCATCATGCAAGACCAAAATATGGTACTCCCTATATCCCAAAATAAGTGTCTCAACTTTGTACTAACTCCGGGAGGCGAAGTTGTACTCCTTCCAAATTGTATTTAGATGAACACTAGTGGGGCTATTCGAGCTTGAGTAATGACGTCCAAACTGATGATCAAACTCAACATGGTAGGTTGACCGGACTGAGATGGTTCTGGACCTAGTAAAGTGCCAAGCTACAAAGTCATCAACAACTTCAACATTAAGAGAGATCTACAATATTCTGTTAACATCCACGGGTGAAAAGACACTCTGTATATGTTGGGGTTGCTCTTTGTCAAATTAATCTTCGCTTAGCATTCTACGGACACAGGGACTCTACTGTCCGGTCTGGACTCGAATCCTGAGTGTTCGATCTAGAAAGAAAGGGTTTTGGCCCGATCCAGATAGCAAAGGGTTTTGGGTGCGCCTATCTGCACCCCAAAATCGAAACCTAGGGTTCAAATTTTGAAATACTCAAATCGAGTGGCGTGGAGAGCCGAGCAGCCGGAGATCGGATCAAACGATGGATGGCAAGGAGGGTCCATTGACTGCTAGTATGGCGACGCAGGAGGCCGTGACCGGCCAGGATCTCCCGATGAAGAAGGTGTTGTCCAATCCGAGTAAGCTACTCGGCACTAGCAGCAGACGAGGAGAAGCCTGGTGCTGACGCGGTTGACGACGCCAGCTCTGAGAAAATCTTCCTGGTGATGCATGATACGTCTCTAATGTATCTATAACTTTTGATTGTTCCATGCTGTTATATTATCATTCTTGAATATTTTACAATCATTTTATAGCAATTCTATATCATCTTTTGGGACTAACCTATTGACATAGTGCCCAGTGTCAGTTGTTGTTTTTTGCTTGTTTTTTTACTTCACGGAATATCAGTACCAAACGGAGTCCAAATGCAGTGAAACTTTTTAGAGATTTTTTTAGACCAGAAGACAACTTGGGAGTCAGGAAGTGGACGAGGGGAGGCTTGTGTGGCCCAGAACCCACCAAGGCGCGCCCTGGTGGGTTGTGGGGCCCACGGAGCTCTGTTGCGCCACTTTTCAGCTCTATAAATACCCCAATATTCTAGAAACCCTAAGGGAGTCGGCGAGATACAATTCCAACCGCCGCAAGTTCCAGAACCATGAGATCCAATCTAGAGCCCTATTCTGGCACTCTGCCGGAGGGGAACACGATCACGGAGGGGTTCATCATCCTCATTGGTGCTCCTCCGATGATGCACGAGTAGTTCACCATAGACCTACGGGTCCGTAGGCAGTAGCTAGATGGCTTCTTCTCTCCTTTTGATTCTCAATACAATGTTCTCCTCGTTGTTCTTGGAGATCTATTTGATGTAATGACTTTTTGCGGTGTGTTTGTTGGGATCCGATGAAGTTCGAGTTTATGATCAGATCTGTATCCATGAATATTATTTGAGTCTTCTTTGATCTCTTATATGCATGATTATTTATAGCCTCGTATTTCTTCTTTGAAACTTTGATTTGGTTTGGCCAACTACATTGATTTTTCTTGCAATGGGAAGAGGTGCTTTGTGATGGGTTCGATATTGCGGTGTCCTCACCCAGTGACAGAAGGGGTAGCGAGGCACGTATTGATAGTTGCTATTAAGGATAAAAAGATGGGGTCTATTCCTATATGAATAGATCGTGTCTACATCATGTCATCATTCTTATTGCATTACTCTGTTTTTCCATGAACTTAATACACTAACGCATGCTGGATAGCGGTCGATGTGTGGAGTAATAGTAGTAGATGCAGGCAGGAGTCGGTCTACTAATCTTGAACATGATGCCTATATTCATGATCATTGCCTTGGATATCATCATAATTATTTATTCTTCTATCAATTACCCAACAGTAATTTGTTTACCCACCGTAAGCTATTTTCCCGAGAGAAGACACTAGTGAAATACACGACCCTAGGTCTATCTTTTATCATATTGTTTTCAGATTTATTATTCCAAAAACCAAAAAAATACCTATTCCAGCCTCGAAAATTTAGATGAGACGGTCCAAACACTTTTAGCATGTAATGCATGACCCTAAACTTTAGTCGGACGTATCCGAACCAAAATCTCTCAAGTCGGCTCCAAACCGAGGGGCGGAATAAGTTTATTCAGACGTTTGCTACGTCGGACTCCGAACACCCTAATCCAAACTCCAGGCCACAAAGTTTTCACACTCACCCACCATCTTCCTGTGCTTGACCCCCTTCCCCCTCCCGTCGCCGCCAAACCCAGCTCGAACGTCGCCGCCCTCACTGCGACTTCGTCCCTGACGCTCGCCGTTGTAATGGATATCTCTGTCCCAATGAACCATCAACATCTTCGAGGTCCCGTCATCGTCGCTGTGCGCGTACGCCAACTCCACGTCGAACACAGTCTTCGTCAAACATACAGAGCCGCAAGAGGGAGAAGGTGTGGCGGCCCGAGCGTGAGCTCATCCTCCATGCCACATCGTCGTATCGGTGGTACTTGGATACGTGTTGCCCTAGCCCACCAAGTATGCACTGCCCTACTATTCTACTCCCTCCGTTCCGAATTACTTGTCTTGGATTTGTCTAGATACGAATGTATCTAGACTCATTTTAGTGCTAGATACCTTCGTATCTAGATAAATCTAAGACAAGTAATTCGGAACGGAGGAAGTACGTCTTAGCGGGCCTCAACCATTCACCGACGACCTCACTAGTTATTACAAGCT
The DNA here is from genome assembly GCF_002162155.2 of Triticum dicoccoides. Lineage (NCBI taxonomy): Eukaryota > Viridiplantae > Streptophyta > Magnoliopsida > Poales > Poaceae > Triticum > Triticum dicoccoides. The sequence continues at coordinate 565,274,215 of NC_041390.1, read as the reverse complement.
TCATTGAGTCATCGTAGCCCGTCCAGTCATGGATACTGTTGGAGAAGCCCTCGTTCACTGGTGCTTGGACACTGTTCAGGAGGACCCCCCACCCCACCCAAGCTCGATGGCAACCGAACATGCGCAGATGAATATCATCAACGACGATGGAGTTCTAAAGAGTGGAATATCAATACTCGCCAGTGCTCGATGTGCAAACGAAGAAAAGGAAAGGAGCCGCCTACTCGATGAAAGAGGACGAATTGTTGTGCGTGGCTTGGTTGGGCACAAGCATTGACCCATTTGTCAGTGCAAAGCAAAGGGGGAGGGGCGCCATCTTGGAGAAGGGTGCATGTGTTCTTTCATGAGAGAAGTGCATATTTTAACCCTGAACTCTTACCCTAGTCTAATTTACAACCCTGAACTTTAGTACCGTCTAAATTACAACCCCCAAGTCTCAAAACCGGTCAGGATTCAACCCTTCCCTCCCTGTTGACCGGTTTTGACCTGGGGTGACCAGTTTTGACTAGTCAACGGGTCCAATCAGCATGCCACGTCAGATTTTTTTTCAAAATTTTAAGTAAAAGTAAATAAAAATCTATAAGATCAGGGAAAAATATAAAAAGGCAAAATTCCGAAAAAATTATTCGCGAAAAAAGCTAGGGAAAATAAAAAATGATTTTTTTTCTGGAATTTGAGTTTTTGGGTTTTTTCTGGAATTTTTTTGGAAATTCGTTTTTTTTGTTTTTCATGTTTTTCGGAAATTGGATATCTTATTTCTTTTCCTGGATTTCTTCGATTTTACAGGTTGTTTCCTTGGAAATTTTGCATTTTTTGCTGATGTGGCATGCTGACTGGACCTGTTGACTGGTCAAAACCGGTCAACAGAGAGGGGAGGGTTGAATCCTGGCCGGTTTTGAGAGTTGGGGGTTGTAATTTAGATGGTATTGAAGTTCGGGGTTGTAAATTAGACTAGGGCAAAAGTTGAGGGTTGAAATATGCACTTCTCTCTTCTTTCATGAGAACAAGCTCTACCCATCGTATAAAACAAAAATGATTCTTGATCGGGAACGAGATCTCTCTCAATTATCGATGGTACGCCATTTATGAATCCATCAACAAGTTTTACGGTGCATATACACAAATAAAAAACTGGGCATCAAGCAGCATAGGACTCGACGAGCACTTAAGTTTTGCTTCATTTGCCCTATATTTTGTGGTGCATGGGGTTCTTTTGCTCTATGTTACAACATGTTGATCATGCAATTGTTTTGATTTGCTAGACCACACGACTGCAATCAAACAAGAGATGAAAAGGGTTAAATCCAACCAAACCCATCTAACGCTGCGTTTGGATGTCCGTATTGGAGGGCTCCATAATGAATTTGCTGCAATACCATTTCAGCAAGGAAATTGAAATGGACATGAATACGAATTCGCTTGTTTGGTTGTTCACTGAATTGCCTCATGTAATCTCAGCGAGGTTTCAATACCAAATCCTGTTTGGATGACAAACATTGAAATTGCATATTCACATTGATTGTGAAGCTTTTATGCTTTTATCTACAGGAAACATTAAATTGTTCATACACATACGCACAAGAATCACCAAATTTGCCCATACCATACTCACACGAATCACCAAATTTGCACACATCCACACACATATAGAAACCGAAGAGTAGGCAAGCACGGACAGGAAGCTTCAGCAGCGACAGTCGTTCGTCATCTAGTCCAGCTCCAGGCAGATCGGGGAAGTGAGAGGGCAGGTGGCCCGCGGTCGCATCGTGCTTCAACACCGGAGGCGGTGCAGTGCACTGGTGGTGGATGGGACTGGCCGGCGACGGACACACCATGGCCGCCGTGCCGGAGGCGATGGAGGGGACGAGCATGTGGCGGACACAACCATGGCCGCCGAGCTGGAGGCGGTGCACGGTGCGTCAGTGGAGGGGACGAGGGAGATGCAGCGGTGTCGGAAGATGCTGCAAGAGGAGGGGGGCGGGGAAGGAACCTACCTGGACGCCGCCGAGCTTCGCAGCCGCCGCCCAGCTTCGTGCTCGCTGCCTCCCTTCCTGCCTTCTCTCCTTTTTGTTCGTGAGGAAAAAAAGTGAACCCATATGTTTTGCGGGATGGGGCGATTTCAGCGCAATTCGAGCCAGAGGCCTCCGTATTGCGGGCAGGGTGTTTGCGTGGGAGTGATTTCAGCCTGAAATTTAGTTTCATTACCGACCACCAATTCAGTGTCCAGCCAAATAGGTGAAATGAAACTTACCAATACGAAATCCAATACAAGTCCCGCACTGGAGACATCCAAACACAGCGTAAGAGCATCTACAACCGGACCCTCCACTTTCCTCCTAAACATCATGTAGACTGCTCGGACCAAAAAATACCACCCAACCATACCTCCTAAACATCATGTTAATGTGAGGTATTATCTCACATCTATATGAGATATAGTGAGACCTATAAACAGAATTACTATGCAGCTGGCGGGAGCTTATTTTCAACTCGCGGTACGCCTTGTCGCCACCAGACACGTCTCGGTTACTCGACCGGTTTCCTGGGAGGCGCTCTGATTCCTTCCAATTTCCGAACAAGTCATGAAGAATTTTGAGCTCGTACAACGAGCGCCCAAGGGGGCACCGGAACACCTCCATGGCCATCAACCAGCGTTCACCTCCCCAAGCTGAGGACCGGCAGAAGAGGGCAGCCTGGCCGGTAGCGACCGGAGCTTCTCCAAGGAGGGTAGGGGCAGACGGGGAGAGGGGCGATTGGAATCAGAAGGGCGATGACGAGTCGAGGTCTCGAGGAAGACTCGTTGGGATGTAAATAAAAAAATTCTGGAAGGTGGACTGTTATTTTGTACTCTCTTCGTCCGAAAAAGCTTCGTCCGAGAAAGCTTGTCTCTTAAATGGAGAAAGCTTGTCTCTCAAATGGATGTATCTAGCATCAAGTTAGTGCTAGATACATCCATTCGAGATATAAGCTTGAGACAAGCTTTTTTCGGACGGAGAGTAGTAATTTTTTTAGAATCTGTTCTGGAAGGTCTCCGTTTCGAACTGAGATCTTCTGCTGTAACCGCTGTTACAGTCACCTTCACATGAACATCGGATCACGACCCTACGTGTCATCCGCTATAACAGGACTGTAGCAGTTTAAAGCAGAGGATCTCTGGACCCAGCTCGTACTAAAAACTGTTTTTGCGTACCCTCATTCTGTGTATCAGCTAGACTGCTAGAGTTGCTCTAAGCAGGTGAGCATCCCCAAACGCCGGCCGCTGCCCTCTCCCAAAATGGGCCGCGCAAGGGACCTTTTTATGTTATTAATCTTTGCAAGTGATTTCCATTAGTCCAAAATAGTTGCTCAACAGTAAATCTGATGTCAAGCCTGAAATAAAATCAGACAACCATGAAGGTTCCAATTGGAATGTAAAAAATGCAATCCAACAACATGAGACAGAGGCAATAAGAGTCCGAAGATCCGAAGATTGTTCAAAGATATCTAGAGACTATATTCTCACATAAGAGGCAATACAAATTAAAGGATGATGCATACGAGACTTCAGAGCATACACTCGATGAGGTTGGACTCACGATTCCTGCAGCGTCTGGTCTTGTGCCTAACCATACGGAGCCTATTGCCGTTGCTGTTCCCGTTGCCGTTCGCGTTGACCTTGCCGTTCCCGTTGCCCTTGCCAGTTAACACCACCTCCAGACCAGTGAAGACAGCATACTGTTTGTCCACAAATATCTGCTCAGTATCGAGGCTGGGTAACAAAGTCTCAAGAAACCTGATGATGCAAAACCTGCCAGAACCCAGGCTGACCATTTTGGCGGGATTCGACAGGCCGCTATGATGCCACTCCTCCGGCAGGTAATTATCCGCCCAAATCAAGCCCGGCTCTGGCCGCTGCCCTGTAAGGACAGGTGAGAGATCGGCCGCACAAGGCAAGTGGTAGTCCTGATCAGAGACACCAAACCAGAGGTTGAGCTCGGGAACATACTACGCGGTGCCAAAGAAGGGCAACACCCAGTCACCAACACGGCTCCAGGAGTGGCTCAGCGTGTCAAAGCAGTAGCTGCCAAAGCCAGATGCAGAGATGCAGATGACGTTGCCCACCACTGCACAGGAGTCGATGAATATTTCTTCTTCCAGTGGCGGCAGCGGGAGCTCGTCACATTGCCAGGTCCTGCAGGGATGGGACTCATTGTAGTGCTGGCCGGACACAAGGGCCTCGAACTGGAAGCTCTTGCCAGGACATAGCAGCCTCTCGATCATGTAGAGGCTGCCTTCACCACCTCCGGGACGAGGAATAGAGATGGCCAATGGATCAACCTTGGGAGCGTGGAGGTTGGGCATGGTGACCAAGCATTCCGAGTCAGTGTCGTAGGTGAAGACGTGTCTTTGGCGGTCTGCGAACACGATGTTGCGTTCCGAGAGAGCGAACACATCCAGTCTGAGTTCGTCGGACTTAGGCTTCGGGTATGGCGCCGGCCGCATGTTGACGAGTGGTGACGGCAACCGAATCGTCCGAATCTCTGAGGCTTGCTGCTTCTTGACCCTGCCGCTGGCCTTGCTCAGGGATGATGAAGAATCTCTTTGTATCGGCGGCAGGACTCGCCCATGTAAAGCTACTTCTTCCGGTGTTGAGTAGAAAAACTGGTTGCGGGACAGATCGAAGCGGCGCAGCGAATACATGCAGCCCGGGCGGTTCGCCATGAACAGATTCAGAAACCGCCGGACCCCATGGCTCCAAGTTGAATTACCCTGTCCTCGTCGCCGATGGATCAATGGAGGCAGATATCCTGAGTAATAAATATAGAAGAAATCAGAAAGTTGAAAAATTAAATCAGGTACGATTAACAACCATGTATGTACAGAGAAAAGAAATAGTGGTTGCCTTTCGATCAAGCCGGGCGAAGATGAAGCAGCAGCAGATCACGGGCGGCGGAGGGCAGGGCGAGATTGGGGACGGGATCTTAAGGGACTGGTTTGTTGGGTCGGAATATGGGCCCGAAGACATAAGGGCTCGATAGCATGGGTTCCCATAATCAATGGGTCCAGTTAGGGTACCACCCAGTGGATGGCTCCTATTTAACGCGCGGGTCGCCGCGGAGCGACCTCGCGCGCTGGTGTTTCTATGGACCTTGCCCATTTCCGGGTTTCAACCCCAACCGGTTTTGGGAAGATTCTAGAAACTTTCCTGAACCTTTTTTTTTTCTGTTTTTCTTTCTTTTACTTTTTTCCTTTTAATTTTTGTTCCTTTTTCTGTTCTATTTTCGTTTTTATTTTCTTTTCTATTTTTCTGATTTCATTTTAGTTCTTGTTTTTTCAATGTACGAAAATCTTTAAATTCGTGAATTTTTAAAATTGTGAACATTTTCAGAAAAAATGAACAGTTTTTAAATTCATTGACATTTATTTAGAAATTGTGAACTTTTAAAAAAATCCTGAACAACCTCTTAAATCATGAACATTTTTTGAAAATACGAATAGTTTTTAACAATCACAAAAAAACTAGAAATCGTGATTTTTTTTGTAAATTCATGAACATTCTCTTAAATCGTCAACATATTTTCGAATTCCCAAATATTTATTAAATGATGAACATTTTTAAATTCATGAAAGTTTTTTTAAAACATGAACATTACTTAGAAGTTCATGAATAATTTTCAAATTGACGAACATTTTTTGATAATCATGAACATTTTTTGAAATAATGAAAAATTTTATTCATGAAAAGTTTTTTTCAAATTCGTGAACAATTTTTGAGTTCCCGGACATTTTTCTAAACTAATGAACATTTTGTTTTGAATTCATGATTGTTTTTTTTTAATTCACAACTTATATATATATTTTTTATAAATTTTTGCTACCCCAATTTATTGACAAAAAGGAAAAACAGGCGGCGTCCCGGCCCGCTCATGGGCCCGCCCACAAGGGCGTGAAGGGGGGCAAGGGGGTGTGCACTCGCTTTCTTCGCAACGCGTTACGCGCCCAATAGGAGGTCCCCATCGAGTGAGGACAAAATCATTTGGGCCATTATTAGGTAGACGAATTGGTTCTTTTTCTTTCTTTCTTTGTCTTGGAAAGCGCTTCATTAATGGCATTTCTTATTTGGCGCTGCAGGCGCCCGTTACAATGTAATTTGCAAACAAACGGGCGCCAGGAGTCCAAACTGGGTCGGCCCATTCTATTTTATTCCTTCAAGTTCTTCTTGTTTTTTGAAAGGTCAAAAAGAGTGCTGGGATGGGAGTTCAAACTCGCAACACTTTTGTTGTAAGCGCTTGGGTCTAGCCAACAGGCTATCCACCCGCGAGTGTAGACTTAGTTCATTTTTCTTTTTCTTTTTTTCTTCAACTTGGTTTATTCTTTTTCCCTCATCATTTTTTGGTTTCCTTATTGCATGATTCTTTAAAATGCATGAACGTTTTCTTTTAAATTTGTGATTTTTTATTAAATCGATGAACTTTTTTATAAATTTTTGAACTTTTTTTGAAATTCAATGAACTTTTTTTCAAATTTTATGAAACTTTTTCAAATTCGATGAACTTTTTTCAAATTTGATGAACTTTTTTGGAATTCATGAACTTTTTACATTTTGTGAACTTTTCCTTTCAATTCATGGATTATATGAATGCCTTTTGAAATTATGTTTTCTTTATTCAAAGAATTTATAGGGGTATAAAGTACTAGTATATGTTTAATGTTTATACTGTATAAAATATTAAAGAGCTGTGTTTTCCTAAACTAATTAGTAGATTGAGGTTGGTCTAGTGGTTAATCCTTGTGGGCATTTACTTGGGTGTGACGGGTTCGACTCTTGCTTCCCATGAATAAACGTGGTATTTTTCCTTCGCTTTTTGCTTCTTAGCAACTTGCTGGCCGGCCCAGTTCGCGTCCGTGCGAGCGCCAGCGGATCGAGCCGACGCTTACAGTGTTGTATAGGAGCTCCCTTCATTAATAGGCTGATAGAGCGAGCGACGTTGGACCGTTCCGTCCCGCTGTGTTTCATATTTGTTATTAAAATAGGATTAGATCATTGATGAGTGATACTTTTACACTCTTTTCACCTTTGTTTAAACCGAGATATTTCATTTAAAAATAGATATTTGCTCTGTTATTTCTACTAATGACTAATGAATGCAAATGATTCCACAAATTTTCTCTTCGATGTGTTTTTCACAGGAAATTGGCTTAAAAAACAAGAAATCACGTGTGGAAATGGAATGGAAGGAGAATGCAGGAAGAAGGAATTAACGAAGGCATCTGCGCGAACACAGAGCAAAAGATGGTGTTCCATACGGGCGCACGCACTCGTATGAGCACTCGTTTGGCGTGGATTTCGAGACAGATCATCTAGCCGAACAATTTTTATTAAAGGAACCTCATCAAAATGTCAACAGGGGACGAGCACAGAAGCCAGAACCTCTTCATCATTGTCAGGACCCTGATCCTAAGTCACCACGATCTAGCATGTGACACATCATATCGCTTTGCAGCCTCATGCACGGTAACCCACGGCTGCCGCCTTTACCTGGCCGGGACCGTTTGCGCCTTTTGTCTCACATATATGATTGTGTCGCTAGCATCCATATGACAGAGAATCCGAGCCAACATGACTAGTCATAAACCAAGGTGGCACAAACTTACATGGACAGGCATACGTGACCCAACAATGCACATGTTGGTTAGCAGCGAGTGTAACCGAGTCGTAGCGAGGCTACAAAGAACTCCAATAAACACCATGTGACATTTCCCTGTAGGGACAAACACAGGAGTAAAGAAGGATACATGCCGATCAATCCATGTGTTCCGGATGGAATCACTAGGAGGCATTTCCCTATAAGGAATGCTACAAAGAATAAATAACTAGGTGTCGGATCCCACACATACCAAAACATTTCAATAACATACACACAATATGCTCGATATGTGTAGATACAACATGGTGATACGTCCATTTTGCATCATGTTTACTTACTGTTATTTATGGTGTTTTTATGCATAATAATGCTTTTTGGAGTGATTCTAATGTCTTTTCTCTTATAATATGCAAGGTTCACACAAAGAGAGAGAATTCTGGCAGCTGGAAATCTGGACCTGAAAAAGCTATGGGCCACCTATTATGCACAACACCAAAACAGATGAAACTTCACGAGGATTTTTTATGGAATAAATAGGAAATACTGGAGAAAATAGCCACCGGAGGGGGGGCCATATTCTAGTATATAAGTCATTTTGACCTAGAAAAAATAAGGAGAGGACTTTCGGGATGGAGCTCCGCCGTCTCGGGGCGGAAATTGGGTAGGAGCACTTTTGCCCTCTGACGGAGCAATTCCGTCAGGGGAACTTCCCTCCTGGAGGGGGAAATCATCGTCATCACCAACAACTCTCCCATCTTCGGGAGGGCAATCTCCATCAACATCTTAAACAACACCATCTCCTCTCAAACCCTAGTTCATCTTTTGTGTTCAATCTTTGTACCGAAACCTCAAATTGGTATTTGTGGGTGACTAGCAGTGTTGATTACATCTTGTAGTTGATTACTATATGGTTTATTTCATGGAAGATTATATGTTCAGATCCAGTATGCTATTTAATACCCCTCTGATCTTGAGCATGATTATCATTTGTGAGTAGTTACTTTTGTTCTTGAGGTCACGGGAGAAATCTTGTTGCAAGTAATCATGTGAATTTGATATGTGTTCGATATTTTGATAGTATGTATGTTGTGATTCCCTTGGTGGTGTCATGTGAACGTCGACTACATGACACTTCACCATATTTGGGCCTAAGGGAATGCATTTTGGAGTAGTTATTATGATGGGTTGCGAGAGTGACAGAAGCTTAAACCCTACTTTATGCGCTACTCCGTAAGGGACTGATTGGATTCGAAAGTTTAATGCTATGGTTAGAATTATTTTCTTAATTCTTTTCTCGTAGTTGTGAATGCTTGCGAGAGGGTTAATCATAACTAGTAGGTTTGTTCAAGTAAGAACAACACCTAAGCACCGGTCCACACCCACATATCAAATTATCAAAGTAGCGAACACGAATCGAATCAACATGATGAAAGTGACTAGATGAAATTCCCGTGTACCCTCAAGAACGCTTTGCTTATTATAAGAGATCATTTTGGCCTATCCTTTGCCTCAAAAGGATTGGGCTACCTTGCTGTACTTTTGTTATTATTACTGTTACTTGCTCGTTACAAATTATATTGCTATCAAACTACTATGTTACTTACAATTTCAGCACTTGCAGACATTACCTTGCTGAAAACAACTTTGTCATTTCCTTCTGCTCCTCGTTGGGTTCGACACTCTTTGAAAGTACATGTAGTCCCCACGTGTGGTTTTGGTAATTAAATAACAATCCTATAGGACTAATGTTTGCATTGAGATATACATTTGAAGGTTAGTCCCATTGAAAAATGATTGAAGAATAATGGAAGACAACTCCTTTGAAGCAACAATTACATCGAGGTAATCAAAATGGAGTTCATTGGAGTATCTTAACGGTTGCCATGCTTAGAGCTATGGTTTGAGCCATAATGGATCAAGATCTTAAAAGGATAATTTGTATGATGAATTCTAGGATTGGCTCAAAGATATGATCATATTGGACTCATGTCTTGATTCATGATTGAGCAAGCTATTCAAGTGAACAATTCAATATACCCTTCATGACGTCAAGATTAAACATGGAGTAGAGATATCGGTTGACCAAGATGAAGCTTGGAGATCGAACTCTAAATGGTCATCACACGAGCGCAAATGATGCACCACATAGGATCTTGTGGTATGATAAGAAATTATCAATTGCACTCTGTGTACTAACCCATACTATGTGTTGTTATGTTTTTGATGGTTAGGTGATTCTCATGGGCTCGCATCAAGAGAG
>NC_041390.1:565263140-565264063 GCF_002162155.2 Triticum dicoccoides | reverse complement strand
GAGAGAGAGAGAGAGAGAGAGAGAGAGAGAGAGAGAGAGATCAAGTATGAGAGGATGACATCAAGTGTTGATGATCATGGTTGACGAGGGCAAGTTCAAGATAGCCATCCTGAAGGATTACATGCTTGAAGCTTGTGGATGATCACATGACGAACGTATGAAGATGAATACAATGCAATGCTCCCCGCATGGCTTATGGGGGAGCTATTTGAAGCCTTCGCCAAGTGTCATGATCAAGATCATCGTTCTGACTTGAGCCAAGCATAAACGTCAACATCAAGCTCAATTGGAATGCTTTAGTCAAATGTATTAGTTCCTTTGGCTTTAGTTGTGAGGATCGATGACCATCGAAAAGGATATATGCTCAAGAATGAGTTTTCGGAAGCTATCTAGTATAGTTCTTTTATGATTCTTGAGTTATAGGGATCCCGCACTATTAAGAGGGGATCAAAGGGGTTAGTGATAGATTTGCTCAAGTCAACATCTTCTATTTATACTTCCTCCCATCATATTCCAACATAGGCATATTTCACTCCTATCCAATACAAATACAATATGCATGCCTATACATCTACCAAAGTAAATCCATAGCCAAATAGGTTCCCCAAAGTATATGATCTTAAATTTACATACTTTTCACCCTCCATTTTGGTTTATCTTGGGTGGTTCTCTATGTTAGGACCTGGAGCTTTTCCATAGCTTCAAAATGAGCCCAAGATCATCAAAATCGGAGTCCGGATGTGAAAGTTATGCATGTTTTACTTTTGGGGTGGCTGCAGTTTTTGTGTTGGCCGGATGTCCGGGCTTTTCCCCGGATGTCCAGCCACTGCTATCCAGAGGGTGTCTGATTTGTGTGAAATCGCCGGATGTCCGGCCCGGCACAGCCACTTACACTCCAACGGCCATATTTGCACTACCACTAT
>NC_041390.1:565250912-565262568 GCF_002162155.2 Triticum dicoccoides | reverse complement strand
ACCCCTCTAGCCATCCGGTAGAGGATTGACCACTTCATCCCAAATCACCCCAAAAACACAAGTGGCTCCCTCTCACTCTTCCACACCAAATCCTAGATCCCATAAGCATTCATGAGAGTTCTTGAGAGTTGTTCCAATCAAAAGATAAATCCACTCCCTCTCCCTCTTGTGACCAAAGGAATTCGTTATTTGAGCAAGTCTTGAGCATTTCCCCCTTTGTTCTTGTTACTCTTGGAGGTTGGAGACTCCTAGGCGGTAGGAGTGCTCCGGTGAGGAATCAACTTGTAATTTGTCCCCCAGAAAGTTTGTGAAGGTTTGGAGGCCGCCTCAAGGTCTACCACTAGTGGTGGGGAATCGCCTTCGTGGTGATATCTCAAGGGGAGAATAGGGTGAGCCTTCATGGCGTTGGTGTGCCTTCGTGGTAACATCCATCCCTCCAACGGTGACTGGCTTCCCTCCAAGGAAGTGAACATCGGGATACATCCTCGTCTCCGTGTCTTCGGTTATTTCTAACCCTAGCCACTACTTGTGGTTTAGTTTGGTCTCTTGACCTTGCATTCACTATATGTTGTTGTCCTCATTATATTGTGTTGGTTACCATATCGTAGAGATCATTTAGGCCAACACTTTATAATCCACAATTCATACTTGCTACTATTGTTCTATCTTTTGCTTAGTGTGAATTTCTAGCTTGTAACATTCATTTCCATATCTTGTGACATAATTTGTGTAAGATTGTATTGCTTACTTGTGGTTGTGTGTATTATTCATTTACATATCTTGTGATATACATTGATTAAGTTTGGTAACTTACTTGTGCTTTCTCATATCCACCTTGTTCTCATCTTGTTTATCCTAAGTTGTTGGTGCACTTAGTGAGCCTAGTATATTTAGGATTTGTGCTTGAAAAGTATCCACTTAGTTTATTTCCGCATTAGGATATAGCCAAATCCGTAAAAGATTTTAAAACGCCTATTAACCCCCCTCTAGGCGACATCATGGTCCTTTCAATTGGTATCAGAGCCCGGTCTCTCCTTATTAGGCTTCACCGCCTAGAGAGTAACGATGTTGACTAGTGAACTAGTGCACGACGACACATTTTGTTTTAATGGCACAAATTACTTTATGTGGAGATTATGCGTGCTTTGTCACTTTTGGGCCATGGGTCCAAATGCTTTGCGGATTGTTGTTGTAGGGGATTCAAATCTAAAGGATGGACAATCTCCATCACTTGAGTATATGCATCTTGATATTCAAGTTTTGAGTGCCATTCACCAAGCTATATCCTTCGAAGTGTCTAAGGAAATCTCGACTTGCAAGTCGGCTCATGAGGCTTGGACCAAACTTGAAGATATATATGGTGGGTCCAATCTTGATGAAGACAATATTCTTTTCAGGGAGTTAATGGAGGAGGTATCCACATTTTTAAATCATGAAGAACTCTATATTGCTTCCACCTCCAATTACTTGGACACTTCAATATCTTCCACTTCACCAACATGTGGCGTGCCACAAGGTAATGACATGGTGAGTGAAGAAATATCTTGTGATGATGGTGTTAAGCTCATTTCTGATGATATGCTTGATCTCACATGTTGCCATCATAGAAATGCCTTGGTTTCCTCTACTTGTTCTATGAATAACCATGTAGAGGAAATCAAGAAAGATGAGGCATGCTTGATTTATGAAGAACCCTCTTCTCCAAAAGAATCATCATCAACCCCCTTCGCTCACATGTGCCTCATGGCAAGAGGTAATGACGAGGTATCATCTTCTCTTAGTGATAATGATGATAGTTGTAACGAGGATGAGGATGATGACTTGACTCAAAATCTCTATGAGATTGGGAAAACTCTTCATAGAGCTAAAAATAACACTTATAAAAGGTTCCAAGATGTTCTTGCTTGCTTTGAAAAACGTAATGACGTATTTCTTAACGAGCAAGCAAAAAGTGAACATCTTGAACATGAACTTGCTAAGGCTCATCAATGTCTTAGTGACTTGAGGTCTTTAAAAGAAGAGATTGAAGTTACTCATTATAAACTTAAAGAGGATTTTGAGCACCTTGACCTTGACTACAAGAATGTCAAAGGAGTGCTCACCAAACTCTCTAAGTCTCATGAAGAACTTCAAGCTACTCATGAGGAGTCTCTAGTTTCTACATGCTCCTCTCATATTGATAATGATGCTTGTGCTACTAACTCTATCTTGTGTGAAGCATCGATACTGAAAGAAAATGTTGAGCTAAGGACTCAACTTGATTTGCTAACTAGCAATTATCAGAAACTGTAAGGAAGTCATAAAAAGCTCCCAGACACTCATGAGGATCTTCTAATCTCTCATGATGGGTTAAAGTTAGCTCATAAGGCTATGGTCACCAAGGTAAAATCATGTGAGTCTCATGTGGATATTAGCACATGTTCTACTCGAAATGCCCTATTGCCATGTGCTAGTCCTTGCAATTCCTATCTACATGATATTGGTACATCTTGTGATGAATTGCTCACCATGCATTGTTGCTCTAACAATGAAGCACCTACTTCCGCTAGTTCTTTTGTTAATACTAACCTTATAGAGGAAAATAAATAGCTCAAGGCCCAAGTCACTAGTTTGAAGAAAGACTTGGAAAAATGTTGTGGTAATATCTTGAGTGTGCAAAAGGACCCTCAAGACAAAATTGGACTTGATTTCGTCTCCAATAAGAAGAAGTCCAAAAACAAGAAGAAGGGACAAGATCAAGTCAAGAATTTGGCCAACATTACTTGCTTCAAGTGCAAGAATGTTGGACACCATGTGAGATCTTGTCCATTGAAGAAGAAGGCTTCAAGTGTGAAGCATCAAGGGAAATGGCCTCAAGTTCAATCTCAAGATAATGAAAGTCCTCTTCCCATGCCTAACCAAGATAATGTTCTCCAAGTTGAAAAGGTAAAGAAGAAGAGAAAGGGGAGCACATGTTGCTATATTTGTCGTAAGAAGGGACACATAGCTTCATCATGTCCCAACGATAATATATCTAAGCCTCCAATTATCAATGATCATTATTCACTTAGGAAGGATATTGATGGTAATATGTTTGCCAAGTATGTTGGTGCCCAAAGTGGTTTTAAAGTCGATAAGACCATTTGGGTTGCCAAGCCTATTGTTACTAACTTCTTCGGACCCAACGTGGTTGGGGACCATCAAGCTCAAACTTGATCAATAGGTGTGTGGAGGGCATTGGAGACTTGGCTAGTTCATGAAGAAAAATGATTCTCACCATTCATTATGGTTCAAACCAAGTCAATTGAATTATCATCATATTTGTTATTCCAATGTTCCTCGTGGTGGTAACTTGTATTTATGTTGTCTACATTGAAAGTTACTAGCCCCATGCATGTTTAGGTTTTGTACCTAGCATGTGTTTGTATATGTTGTGTCTCCTAATATGCTTGATCTAGCATGTGTAGGTTGCAATGCTCATATATTTGTGTGTGTAGTCTCGAGCCTTCATTGCTTTTTAGTTGCATGTTATTGGGCTCTTGCGAGATATTAATGGATCACCACATTATGGGGGAGTGATATGCTTTGTGCATATCACAATCCTTGTTAAATGTTGACAATTATGGGATGCCACTTAGAATATACTTAGAGTATCCTATATCTCAGTGGCATGCAATGCCTTGTTTACATGTGGCATTCTTGTGCGATTTTTCCCATGGTTATCTTCAAAATAATATTTGGAAAATCATTTGATTAAACCTATTCCAATTGTTGTTTTGCATGATGATATATCTAATTGGAATGTTAATAATATACTATCCAAGCATTGTGTTTATTTCTAAATTCTCACAGTATGCTTGTGTTAGTATAGATGATCATGTACTTATTTGGTTTCTACACCGAATGATTACCCAAAATACCATGTCGTTCAAATTCATCTTATTGGTTTGTATGGAGTTATGGGAGTTTGTTATATCATTGTTTATAGTGTTCTACATCTACTTGAGTGAGATATTCCAATGAGTATGTGTGCAATGCATATCTTATATGCTCATTGGTTTTTCCTTGGTTCATATGTTGAACTTTGTGTGCTATCATATGTTGATTTGTCACTTTGTTTCATTTTAGACATCATGAATGTCTAGTGATGTTATTGGAAGTATAACGGTTATGTGTTCATTTGTCCAATTGGTATCTCCCTAGATTTTGGTAGGCTTGTTCATGCATATTTACTATGTGTAAATTTAAATGCCTTGTTTGCTTTATTTGATCCCATATATGCATGGTAAATCCATCAAATTCTTAATAACTAAGATGTGCATGAAATTCAAATTCATATCGATATGCACATACTTAAGTGGTTTTACCCTATGTCACTACAAAAAAATACACTTCCGTGATGATACATGTTTGTCACAGTAGGTCGCTTTTTTTGTCATGCATGTACATCCATGAAAAATTTATGACAGAATCAAGATAGTCATACATGTGCTGTTGTAGAAGTGCACCATGACATTACCAAAATTATCATCACGGAAGTGTCCACTTCCATGACGATAAATTGCGCGTCACAGAACTGCTTTCGTCAAGGGTGACCGACACGTGGTATCCACCGTAACGGAACGCCGTTAAGCTATCGGGTCGGGTTTTGGATCTGATAACCCGTTAACAGCCCCGACCAATGGGGATTTTCCACATGTAAAATCATCATTGGCTAGAGGAAACACATGTCGGCTCATTGTCGGGACAAATGTCATCCACTCACTGGACAGAAGGCGCCTATGATATATCGACATGTGGCACGACCCAACAAGTTTAAATGGGCTGGCCCAACTAAAGGCCCACGAGATTTTGCGGACCATAATGGGACGGCCCAGCTAAAGGCCCACGAGATTTTGCGGACCATAATGGGCTGGCCCAGCTAAAGGCCCACAAGATTTTGCGAGCCATAATGGGCCGGCCCAGGTAAAGGCCCACAAGATTTTTGTGTGCCATAATGGGCCGGCCCAGGTGAAGGCCCACAAGATTCTTGCGGGTCATAATGGGCCGGCCCAGCTAAAGACCCACGAGATTTCACCGACATTAATGGGCCGGCCCAGCTGTAGGCCCACAAGATTTTGAGGACCCTAGTAGGCCGGCCTATTAACTGGCTGCCATGTTTTGGGCCAAATGCCGGCCCATATTTGATCCGGTCCATTAATGGACTGCCACGCTCCGGGCCTAATAGTGGCCCATATGAGATCCGGCCCATTAAAAGCCTACCACGTTCTGGGCCAAATTACGGCCTAGATCAGGTCCGGCCCTTTAAGAGGCTTTGGGCTCAATTATGGCCCATATCAGATTCGGCCCGTCAACTAGACACTATGCTTTTGGGCCCACTTGCTAAAGGCCCACTTAGTAATTCGGCCTGATATTAGTTTTGGCCTGCTAAGGGCCCGTTTAACATTTCGGCCCTATATTAATTTTGGCCTGTTAAAATCCCGTCATATAGTTGGGCCTAACTACGGCCCGGTTTGCATCCGGCCTACTCGCAGCCGATATCTGATTGGGCCAAATAAGGACCCAGACAATTTTGGTCTGTTAAAGATCGTGATTTGATTCACACAATCATGGCCTGGGGTTCATTTCGGGCTGCTGCGTAAATAGTAGGAATTAAGAACAAACCTACTCTATACAATAAAGAAATTACGACATAGTAACTAAGAATAAACCTACACTACACAATAAAGGATTTAAGGTATATTACTTCCACTGGGCATCAAAGTTCGCCACTAGTGATCATAAAGCTCAACGAAGAAGCAGATTACAAAAACTGGGCACCATTGCAGCGTAAGAAAATAATACTGAACCGAGACCACTTCCAAGACAGTTCAAGAAAGGTTAGCCTTGTGGGGGAACTGCTGCGCAAGCTGCTGAGCAAGGCTGTGAGACCGGCCAAGCATGTTGGTCATAGCTTCCAGGTGTAGCCGTTTAGCGATGAGGTTCTCATTGGTGTTCTCCACAATCTTTCTTAGAGATAGGACTTCAAGCCGAAGTTGAGTTGCAGAATGCCTTTGTGCTAGAACTTGGGACTGACAAAGTCGAACTGATTCAGACAACGAATTCAGTGATCTTGTCTGACTGTTAGTCTCAAGTAACTTGAACACTGCATCAAGACAAGACTTTGGGGTTGTCTGGCTATCTTCAAGATGTTTTGCCTTCTTTGCTGCAATATATGTTGGGTTTGTCTCACAGCCTTCAGCAGATGTGCATGCCAGCAGGCATATCACCCTGAAACAAAGCAGAGAGATGACAGGTTTTACACGTGTATAAACAAAGATGATAACTGTTATGTCAATTCTATCCAATTTCAAATTAGAAAATAAAGAGTATGTTCAAAATATCAATAGCATAATTTGGCATTGTTCATAATGCGGGGAGCTTCACCACACTACTAGATTACCATGTCAACATAACAAGCATAGATGAATGGCAAAGAAAATCATTGTATCTATTTTCAATAATGTGCATGGCATGTTGTTCATATCATCAGCCACACCAGTAAGATAAAACAGGAGATGACAAGGTGCAAACATGGGCTGCTTCACCACACACTGGATTATAGATCCACAAAAACAAGCATACATATAGGGAGTATTAAGTAATGTGCATGGTATGAATAAGGAATTTGGTTTTACAAGTAAAACTTAGAACTTATAGTTCTTACGAACATGCATTTTGGTAGAAACAACAAACTAAACAGCAGTAAACGATAGCGAGTATGAGCAAATTAAACAGCAGTTGAGGATAAAGGCTTTAGAAGGACTGACTTACATTAACAGTTAACACCGGCTTTATAATGCCCTTCTCCATGGCAAGGGAAGGATAACTCAAGAATTTCAGCACAAAATCTTCTTCATAAGCATTGCCTGTACTCTACATTTTGTAGAGAGTAATTATAGATATGATAATACTGGAAGGGATAGAGGATAATGAAGATAAGATGCAGATTGATGCTACATAATCAACTACCAATCCCTGGAAGTACAAGTGTTACAAGACAAAATGTACTGACAAGAGCAATGGGCTACACTTCTGCACTGGCATTGTGTGTGTATTCTACTTGTTGGTAAGATTAAATATAGATCTGATCTTTTTTAGTAAATGGTGGGCGAGGGAGATAAGATGCGGAATGCTACAAAATGAACCAATCCCTCTTCCCATAATACAAGAGTGTTTTGAACACTGGTGTACTGTACAAAATGTTCTTATATTATGGGACGGAGGGAGTAGCTGTTAATGTAAGTACAGTGATAGACCATGTTCAGTCCTTACAAGAGGACTGCAGAGCTAAACCTCTTCAAAAGCATTGGGTTGATTCTAAATTTATGTAAGAGTCCATACGGATCTTATAATGTCCACCAAATGGACGATTACAAGGCTAACATGTGCAGTGATGCTATATAATCAAACAGCTATGAAAGTAAGTATGGTCACACAGGGCAAGAGGTACTCACAAGAGCAATGCAGTGTGCAGTATAGTTGCGAGATTCTGTGGTCCCTTGAGAACGAATGTTCTTCTGCTAACAGTTTTCGTACAAGTGAGACATTAAGGAAAATGCAGAAATGTAGTTCAAATTGTGATGTGATATCATAGACAGTACCTTATGTTGCAGCTGAGACCAATGTGTAACAAGATTATTCCAGTCACTGTCGGATAAATGTAGCACCGAAGACTTAACATAAATTTCGTTCAGAGGCTTGCCATCAAAGTGCGCTTGCCTCAGGTAGGAATGATACTTCATCAACGAGTGCTTGAAAAGCGCAACCAACCCTTGCTCGTCATCACAATCCAGTTTGCGCCTCGCCTATTTAAAAGAATGAAATCTTGTGTCTTCTATCAGTAGAAACATATGCAGTAATGACCATGAATAACATTAGTACATTACTTATGCGTAAGTTGCGGAGGAAGACTGGAAATTGTTCTGTGTCTGCAGTATAATCTTTCCATGAAGGAAAGATGCACACAAAGTTCCTGACAACAACATAAGCTTCGTCTTCTAAACTGGGAAGAAATGGAACAGGGGTCCTATTTGCTGCAATTGGGGCTCTCTCTAGTTCGAAAAGGGATTTGGCAACTGGATTTGGTGTACTCTTTGCTGGAATGGGGGTTTTGCGTCGTACAACTGGTGCTATGTCAACTGGCATAATCATACTGTTTGCTGCAGTTGGGGTCTGCTGAGTTGGGGCATCAGAAATGACCAGTGTAGTAGGGCTAGAGTCTGCTAGAGTTGGGGTATTTTGTGGGTCAGGTGATATTGCAACTACACCTAATGGGCTATTTGATTTATCAGGTGCCACTACCTTTTCCAAATACTTTGCTTGTGCTCCTCCATGATCAGCAATCGCCCTCTTCCTTTTGAATGTCTGATACACAAGAACAACATTTGAATGGATAAATATGGTATGATGACAGATGGAATATGTACTGAAAATGGATAGGCAGGGCGTATTCACATACACGATGTGTAAACTAAGCTAATGGCAGTTCAACAAAGTAGAAGCAATGCAAAGCACCAGTTGCAAGATATGTGTGAGCAATTTAACCTTGGAAAGTTAGAGCAAGTAACTGATGGGTGAATAAGATAGGGCATCTTCCTCTGACTCCTCCACTAGGGAGCTACATTGACTTAGGTCTCCCTCTAGCTCAGAATCACTGTTAGGATCATATTCTGAGCATGAATCTGTAGGTGGAGAGTGTTTGCATTGCATTGCATTGCATTGCATTGCATCCAGACTTTATTTCAGTCCCTTAATGCCAAGTTTGACAGCCATGGCATTGTTCTGCTTTATTCTTTTCATGCGCACAAGCTCATAATCATTATGATGCTGTTCAGAATCTGAGATTCATGAAAACATAAAAAGTAGTCAGATTATCTATGGAATGCATTGCGGTTTCAACTCGAAGAGTGTCTCCCTATAAACCCCTGCATATGCAAAGTTCACCTCCCCAACCATGCTGACCAGACCACACACAGAGATACACACCCGAGCGGCGAACATGCATTTTCAAAACTAATTTAGGAACATTTAGCTGACCAATTAAACAACTCTGTTTTAATAGTATCAGATTCGTATTTGAACAACTAAGTTTGTTTAGCTTGATGGGTGGAGCAGTGTTAATATGACACGAGGCATGTATTCTGATCGTATAGTGATCATAAAAGGGGGAAACTCTAAGCATATATTTTTTAGCAAAAGAGGGTTTCCCCTCTGATTTCTATTAAAGAAACCACCACGGAACGAACATGATCAATTAAACCCTAAGCATGATCAATTAAACCGTATTATGGTTGTGCCATGGCAGATTTGAAGCTGCAAATCGGAGAAATGATATTTAGCATCCATTGTTTGCTTCGAACTAAGAACTAAATTCTAAGAGTTGAAAAGAAAGTAGAGTAACCAAGTTAAGATCTATTTTCTGGTTGAGATAAAAAGTTGAGGAGATATGAAGTACCACCTCTCTTGCGGCGCCGTGTAGGCATCGGGGGTGCGATGGCTGT
The DNA here is from genome assembly GCF_002162155.2 of Triticum dicoccoides. NCBI lineage: Eukaryota > Viridiplantae > Streptophyta > Magnoliopsida > Poales > Poaceae > Triticum > Triticum dicoccoides. The sequence goes on along the minus strand of NC_041390.1, from coordinate 565,253,047 downwards.
CAGTGGCATTGAAGCAGATCTGCGACGGTAGACGGGTGCATCGGGGGATAAGTCCCGTTGCAGTGGAAGAGAAGGTCGTGTGAGCGGCCCCGACAAAGAGGACGATGGCGCCGATGAAGCGGGAGGACGCGATGCAAGGCTATTGGTCCATCGCCGTGGATGAGAAACGTCCATCTCCAGCAGTGGACAACATGGTCTTGGTAGGCGCTCCGGCATGGTGGAGGACGGTGGCGATGGATGTGGTGGAGGACGGCGGCGATGGATGGGGTGGCAGACGGAGGCTGGTGTTGGAATGGGGTGTTCTAGCGCGGACGGTGTATGAATGGGAAAATGGAGGGAGAGGTACGGGGAACCATGTTTTTGGGACGCGCCTGTCTGAAATATGGGAAATTTACGAACTTATCCCCCGTTTCAAATTTGGACGTCTCGTCGGTTGGGGATAGGACGGTAATCTCGCATCTCCCAAATATTTGCTGGTAACTATTTCGGGTGAGGAGAGGGTGTTTTGCCGCCCATGGTGTATGAACGGGGCTGACAGGTAGGGCGGTTGTGTCACGTCTGATGGAAGTTACACATCTTCCCCTATTTAAAATATTAGCCTACATCTATTTCGGACGAGGAGAGGGTGTTTTGTCGCCCACCGTGTATGAATGGGGAATGGAGGGAGAAACAGAGGTCTTTCGGACGAGCTTGAATCAAATGAGTTTTTCCGCCCATGTTTGATGCCCACCGTGTCGGAATGGGCTCAGAGGCGGTCGTGTCACGTCTAATTGAAGTTACTAACCTACCCCTATTTAGAGCAGTGGGAATCGGGCCGATGGATTGTCCGTGTAATGGGTAGACAGTAATTTCCATCTCCCAAACACTTGGCTTCGGGCAGCCGATGTGGGAGTGGACATTTTGTTGTTTCTTTCGAATTTTGGGACAATACGCATCCATGTTTACCCTGGCAACTAAATTCGAATCCATTTTGTATTCCTATATGAATCTTTATAAATCATTCTATGTGTTTTTATATATCTTCAAAAGGACGACAAAGATGTATTCCACTGTCATATATGAATATGATTTACAAATGCTGATACTCAAATTCAGAAACTAGAATCCAGTTTAAGGTGAATTCAAATATTTGGAACACTTCATGTCCAACTCAAATGTCACACACATCATAATGTGTACTCCCATTTAGATATGTACACAAGCGGTGTATCAAGATTCAAATACCGAGTCAATCAACCAAGAATGTTGTCACGACCGGTTTTCCAATAAAAATATTTATTGATAAACCAGTCTTTTGAGTCCAGTATGAGAGAAATCCTCCTCACTGGTAGACAATTTCTTGATACAATAAGCCAGTAGCATAAAATATATTACAGGGTTGAACTGCGGTCGCTCAACCAAATTATTACAAGCACGCCAATAATCATACATAATGGCGGACAGGACACAGTGGTGTGGAGACTTACTACTGACTCATGGATAGGTTGGTGGTGGAAAAGCACAGCGGGAAGGGAAATACAAGACTCTAATGATATCATTTCATCGAACGTCGAGGTGAGGCTCGATAAATTTATTTGGTAGCGGAAGCGGTTATAAAACAGTGGCCAAATCCAGGGTCGCACGAGACTGACTGGGACTCCTCTAAGTGTCGGACTCGCTATCGAACTCTTCATCCATGAGATCGCCTTCGTCAGCATCTGGCCAAATCAACAAGCCAGTGAGTACTTTGAAAGTACTCGCAAGACAGTTCGGACGTAAGATATAACAAATGCATGCATGGATGCAACATGATTAATTCCTTAATGCACAATAAATAAAATCGGCATAACGGGTAAGTAAAAAGGGAAAACGGCGGTAGTCCGCCTGAAATTCCACAGACATATATAAGGACCGATCGAGTGTCTGAAACGACGCCTCGAAAGGTGAACAAATGCAAATAAGGAAATGATGCCACAATCGGGCATCTTAGCGACACCACATAAAGGGCTTTAAAAGAAATGCCACAGTCGGACATCTGAGCGACATCGCGTAAAGGGCTTTTAAAAGAAATGCCACAGTCGGACGTCTGAGCGACATCGCAGAAAGGGCTTTAAAAGAAATACCACAGTCGGACGTCTGAGCGACATCACATAAAG
>NC_041390.1:565229598-565250181 GCF_002162155.2 Triticum dicoccoides | reverse complement strand
CTGACAATTGATTAGGATCAGATGGAACGAACTTGACATGGAAGAGATGATTTGGAGGAATATATGACTCTGCAGAGTTTGTACAAAATTTTTCCCACAGTCAACGGATTTCCGTAGTCCCGAAGGACTAGTTCCGTTTATGGTATTTCGGGAGAAAACACAACTAACCGGTACACACCCATCCTACCTCTCGATGCTAGGAATCACCCTAGTCATCGTCCAAGAAAAACTTTTGAGACGGGGAGATCACAATCTCGAATAGCATGGGATCAAATTTATATACGCGCGCTCTAAGGGGTGCCCCCCTCTCGGTCCCAACCGGAAACACCCATGCCCCCTGACCGGATGACTGGCTTTAATCCAGGGCCATGGAACCATCATCACGGCCTCTCCTCTTTGGTGTGTACCACGAAAGTGGTTTGCAACTTACTAAACCATATTCCTTGTGGAAAACATGTGGTAGTACAAGGAAGGAAATGATAGGTACTGGACCGAAATGGTTTGACACTGAAGTCACATAGTCTGGCGTAAGACTGGCATGCTACAACACTGCCATCGTACCCATCCTCATACCAACACATGGCTATTCATATTCACATTCATCCACGTATGGATCATTGAACTCACTCACCTCGTTATCACATAAAATAACGTTCATCGGTATGCTTACCAACATGCCATGAAACTAACTAAATGCAAAACATGCCGAGACACTCATCATATCAAAAGTTCAAACATGCTTGCCTAGTTCAGAGTAGTCGGAGCCTAGCTCGGTGAAGTTCGCGGCTCCGTCACCTCCTTCGGTATCTACGGTTTAAAGAAAATACATGCGCTAACGTAAATACCAAGGAGAGCACAGAAGGTAAACTAAATATTTTTCAAATAAATCTGATAAAAAACTAGACAAAATTTTAAAGAGAACAGAAAAAGAATCAATCAAAAATACTTTTCTGATTAAAAGTTATAAGGGTTTTTGTCCAGGGACTTATCTGTAATGAAACAGAAGATTTCCAGGGGCTAGTTTATAAAAGCAGAAAACGCTTCGGTAGCGATTACGCCAGCCCGAAGAGAAAACGTATTTGGCAGAAGGCGTTTTCAGATAACGCTTCGTTTAGAAAGGACAGAGAGGCTGACAACGGGTCCCACTTGTCATGTTTAAATATTCAAATGGGAGGGACGAGGCTCGTTGGCGCCCGAGAGCTGCTGAGGTCGCCGGCGGCGATCCACGGCGAGGCATGGGGATCAGAGGTTACCAATGTGCTCACCGTGTCCTTCCGCAGCGGTGGGGGTGGTGTTGGTCGCCGGTGAGCACCACGTCGACGGCGGTCTCAACTCCGGCGGACGGTGGTTCGGGCGTGGATGGAGCTCGTCGGAGAGGGCTGCAAAGATCAAATTGAGGTGGGGGTTAGACTACTGGGTGCAAGAGAGGGCTAAGGACGAGGTTTGGGCGCCGGAGGTGGCCTCACCGAAGTGAATCGAGCTGGAGGCCGAGGCGGATCGGGGTGGCCGGAGCCGGGGAAGGAGACCTCCTCGAGGTCCTCCCAGTGGCCTGGCGGGGTGTTGGTGAGTAGTGGGGGTGCTGCGTGCACGAGAGTGAGCTCGGGACCCCTTTATATAGGCGGTCCGAGGCGGTTGCCGTGAACAGAGATTTCCGGCGAGCGATTACGGTGGCGCAGTGCTCGGTCGGGGTGGTTAGGGAGTCGAGCGTCATCACGGAGGATCAAAGGGTCCATTTTTGTGCTAAGCTGGCCGGGGTTTGGGCGTTTGGGTCGAGCTCGACGGAACGGGGTGGCGCGGGCCCGTCGGCGGCAGAGAGCGCGCTCCGTGCGTGCTGCGCCACGGCGACGGTGCCGCATGCGTGCGCTGGCACGGAGAAGGCCACGCGGAGCCACCAGAAGATTTGGGCGGTGCCGAACGGCGTTGCGCCGCCGTTCTCCTCCCTGTCGGCCGTTACGGGGAGCCGGCCGCCGCAAGACACGCCGGCGTAGGCGGGCCAGGGCGCCACCGACGCCAGGGTCGCGCCAAGTGCACGTGTGAGGCTTCGGACAAGCAAGCGAGGCCGCGAGCAACGTGCCAAGTGCACTGTGGCCGCGTGACTGAAACTGTCGAAACTGAAGATGACACTGAAACTGAATTTCTGAACTTTGAACAGTAACAGTGCGCACAAGGTGTTCGATCAAATGAAAATGGCCTCTGGTGATTTTTCCTTGAGCTGATTTTTGGTGGAGTGGCTTCTCCTTGCTCAAGTAGGCTGTATGATTTTTGGTGGAATTTTTGGAGGAGTGTAGATATGAATTTCACCAAATTTGGCAAATCTGGTCCAAACTTGCAGAGACTAAATTTTGAAAATCTTGAAAAGAGGAGGAGTGGATCAAGATGGTTCTGGGTTATGGATGCTAAGGACAATCCAGGAGAATTGGTTTGAGGTCAAAACTCAAATGCAATAGGGCACTTGCTTTGAAAATCTCTCAGGCTCCAAATAATTTTCAGAATTGAATTTGGGGAAAAATAATTAGAATAAAAATCCAAAACCAGTTTGGATTAGTTGGGACAGATAATTTAGGTTGATCACAAGGGGGAGGGGAGGTTTTGGAGGGGTTTTATCTCATGGGAAAAAATACAAAGCCAAGGGTGGCTTCAAAGATATGAAAATCCCAAATTTTCATGGGGTTTCTTTTTAAAAGAAAAATTTAAACTCCAAAAATAATTTTGAGAGAGAACCAACAGAGAAGAAGTTTGCAAAAGATCAACCACCAAAGTTTGAAAGAAATAAAATCCCTGCCAAGGCAAAAAGAGGTTTTTAAGAGAAGGTTTTTCTGAGAAAGAAGAAAAAAAAATTAAAAGAACAAAAGTCTCTCCTCAAAACCACAAAGCTTTTTGATAAAAAAACCAAATAAAAATTTTGGAGTGTCACAAATGTACGGAACTAACAGGCATATAAACACTTATAGAGTATATGGATCAATAATATCAACTAACATACATAAGCCAGGCCGCTGTACTTTTTTTGGCTACAATAGCATCCTTTTTTTAGCCAGCATCTTGGCCCTTTCCGATGCGTGCCACTTATGGTCCATCTATACTACTATTGCTGAATGCACATTCAGCCCGATTGGCATATTTGTAGGTCTGGCACAGCAATCCAGATGAAATGTCTCCGAGTCTTATCAATTAATACAGACTTGTGCTCAAATAAAATTACAAAAAAATAAAAAAAAACAATTATTACATGATCTCTAAAACAAATGGTTTGATCGATTACATGAACAGACAACACAAAGGTTATTCAACTATGGAAAGAACATTTCACCTATGATTTACCAAGTAGGAATTTAATTTCCTTTTTTCCTTCAGGACCTCAACAATCTGGCCAGTCTCAGCTTGCTTCGTTTTGAAATCCACCAAATATTTAATGGTTGTCTTGAGTACTGCTTGTGATTGTGCTGTTTGCTTTCTCAACATGTCAACTTCATCTCTAAGTGCAGAAGCAGAATCTCTTTCTACCACTAGTTTAGCCTCTAGGGCATCAGCAGTTGGCAATTCATAATGCATGATTGGGCCGGTGCCACTGCTGTGGGATGATGCAACGTCCATGGGGACCTCGCTCTTTGATCTTGGGCTAACCTGTTTTGCCATTAAAGTTCCGATTGGATTCAGAAAAGTTGAAGTTACCAAAACATCTCAACTCGGAGTTATAACAGCAAACCAGTTAAACAAACAAGGAATTAAAGAGTTTCAATTGGATGCTAAAAAGTAGTTAAGGCAAAACAGGTAACCCGCTGTTGCAGCAGCAAAGCAGTTAAACAAACAAGTAGATATTTAAGTTAAGGCAAACATGTAATTCTTAACAGTAAATATCAAACACATAGATAGGCGCAGTCTACAATATGATTAACAGGTTGTGCCATTATGTAATCAGTAGCAAACTAAATTAAGCCAAGCAACGTAATCGAACAATTTTGCAATAAGTGGCTAACTAAAATTCTGAGAAGCAGGTAACTGAACTTACGCTAGTTCTTTGTACAGGCACACTGCAACTTCTTTTTCGCTTACAAGGTTGTACGAAGGAGTCCATGACATCAATTGCTTGGATACGGAGTCCCAATACTTCTTTCTTCCCACACTGCATGGGTAAGTCAAATGGTTAATCTGGTAAGATGGTGCGTCCTTGATATGTTATATGAAGACGTGTAGTCAGACTAGTTGTAGCCAAACACATCACACTGGCTTTTACTGTATATTTCATGCGATTACTTTTGGCATATCGAGATCTAAGCAATCTACAATAGGATGAAAAGACTGGCATCCTTCACATTATTAGCGATCTCAGTTCATAGAAACAAGCAATTCAACCATTTTGTGGGTAAATCAAAAGCGCCACTGGAATATTTTTCACTATCCAATCATACACGCAAAAAGGGGCGACGCCACCATAGGGGCTGGTATGGGCGGCCGCCTCAGGTGGCTGGAAAGTGTGCACCTAGTTTGAGTCGTCTAGGTTGGCCCACGCTAGTTTTGTTCGTCCCGACGCACGGGCAGACAATGTAAAAAATGAAGAAAAATGTTTCAATTTGGATGAGCCAATAACATAAGTGCAAGGCAGTCCCTATAGCAGGCTCGCGGCCCAAACGAGCGCCTCCCATATCAATCGACAGCAGGAAAAATCCCAATTCATTCGCTCCAACCTCCAGTCTAGTTCGCTCCTAACCTAGCCGCCGCTGGACAGACCGATACAGCACTTCCTCGCGCCCTCGTTGGAGGGCGGTCGCCGGGCTTCAAGCGAACAGAAGGACAAGAAGATGAAGATCCAACCCTGGGTGTAGCCTGTGTGGGAGGCAGCGGCGGCAGCAAGGGCATGGCATCGAGCTTGCGCAAATAGACAGTCGCAGCTTGCAAGAGTAGCATGCGCAAGGAGCAAGTACATCACATCCCTGATTATATCTAATTCAACTCTTCAATTTCTGGCCAATAGCTAAACCTGACGGTGTTGTAAAACTGCTTGTATGTAGGGAATCTATGAGAAAATGAAACCAATTTCTACTTATTTTATAACTCTCCCAATCAATACTGAACTGACTGAATCTGATGTATCTAATCAAGTTTCCGGTGCAAACATACAAGCTCATGTTGTTCTTGAGCCTGAAGTGTCTAATGAATAGACTACTAATGAAGGATTTGATGCAAACATTTTACATGCTCCTGGTGATGAACATATAGTGTCTAATGAGGGATCTAATGCAAGAATTTTGCAAGCTCATTGAAGGATTTAGTGTCTAATGATGATCTACTATGTTGAGAGAGACAGAGATTTGCAGGCATTGATGACAAGCAAATTATAGTGCATTTTCATAGCTTGAGGAAACGTCAAGGCCATCTACCAGAAAGTCCCCGTATCATGACAACATAGCATAAATACTTTTCTAATATGTTGTTTGAAACTATTGGCATACTTGTGCGGGATAGATATATTGATATGCAGTTTGCGCACTGGTTATACGTGCAATTACACTTCGATATTTTCAGCCAGAGAACGAATAATTCAAGCAGGTACATACCATGTTTCTAGTCCTTGTACACCATGTTGCATTTTGTGTTTTTGGTGCTTGCATCATTTAGTGTTTATAATCTGAACTACTTTGGGTCATTAGCTGGTTTTTAAAGTGCATGTAGCTTCACATTTCTCAAGTTATGTTGATTTTCGGAGTGCAAGTGCCTTCGTATTTTTTAAGTTAAATGTTCGCCCCTGGTAACTTGAATTCGTGGATCAGCCACTTCACACAAATCATACACGAATGCCAGTACGAATTAAATGAAATGCAGGGACTTACACTAGCTCGTTGTACAGGCTCACTGCAGCTCTGCTTGCGCTTGGGATGTTCCATGTACAAGTCCATGTTACCACTTGCTTGGATGTGTAGGCCTTATGCTCCTTGCATCCCCCTCTGCATTTTTGACACGGCGAATGGTTGATCAAATAAGAGGAATCGACCTTGATGTTGTACCGTAGGACAGATACTTACAAGGTTATACGGGTGTGCAGGATGTGTACCAGATCCCGTAGCGCCGCCATGCTTCGCTAAAATATGGATTTGCTTGTTTCAGATGATATCTCCAGAAGAAATAAGAGTTAAGGTCAAAGTTGCATAGGCGTGTAAGCTAAGAGAGCAGTGAAAGGATATCCAAACATCGTCGAAACAGTGCACAATGGAGTGATGTGTGGATACCTAGTTCGGGTCGGCGTTTGGGCATGCTCGCCTAGCTAGAGTGCGGGTCACTTCAGAGCCGTTGAGGGTGATGCGCTGGCGTTGGCTGGCCGCGCACGGATGCAGATCTTGAGTGGCAGCGGAGCGCTACGATGCGGTGGACGAGACCGTTGGTGAAGCCCCAACGGCCTCGGGGGGCGGAGGTGCGACGATGTGCTCGGTGAAGTAGCCCCGGTGAGCTGGGAGACGGTGTCAGTGAAGCGCACCTGATGCGGTGGAACTCGGTGTCTGTGAGGCACGTCAGTTGCGGCGGCCGACGTTGTCGGTGGACCACCCGATGTGGTGGATGAGGGCGTAGATGAGGTAGCTCCGGTGCGGTGGTGAAGCGGGACCGTCGTCTTCGTCATCGTCGTCCGGCACAGAGGTGGGGAACGGTGGGGAAAGAGACGAGACGAGGGGCGATTCGAGGGTTGGCAGCGAATTAGGGATTTGAGCAATCTGGGCGCGGAAGGGGACGGTGGAGAAGAGAGATTTTGCAGGGCTGGAATTGGGGCCACCAGATATTTCAATCCGAAACGTGGAAGCGCGAACTTATATTATCGTCGTCCTTTTTTGGGGGGGAGGGGGGTGGGTGGCTAGGTGCTATGCATCCGTCCGACACACGCGACCACCCCGACAGGACTATGCTTCGGTGCCTTAAGGCACCTGCCTTTGTGTCCATGACATATGGGCCCAACAGGTGGCTGGCCCACATGTCAGTGACCCAAAGGCAGTAGCCTTTAAGGCACCGAAGCAGCATCCACCTCGACATGACCCTGGTTTGCCTGGTGCACCTACATTTGAGAATGCAAACGAATCTTCTTTCATTTGCAAACGAATCTGTATGTATTACCATGCCCGTCTTTTCCTTGCAATAATTAGTCATTCGAAACGAGATACTCCATCCGTTCACTTTGGTAAGTCGTTTCAGACAACTTAAAATGAACTGTTTTGCACATTGTCTGAAATGTCTTCAAGGTCTTATAAAAGTGAACAAAGGGAGTACTATAAATTAGTTAATGAGGAGTTATTTGAAAAAAAATCGAAACGGTACCCACGCTAACGTGGATTAGAGTGTGTGTCACATAATTAGTTATTTGAACTAGCACACATGCCCGTGCGTTACAACGGGGTAATAAAACTACATGCATCTGACTCAACATAAGAATGGATCAACACCCCCACATATCCGTATTCTCTAGTTCAACACAATACCCTTTAATTAGAGCCAACCCGTTATATTCTCTTTTATTGACATGTACTCACAATTTCCTTCAATTATAATTAACCTGCATATTCTCTTTTATTTGCACATGGAAGCTACCACTGTTAATAATTTATTTTTATTTTTTAGTCAATCGTCAATATTTATGGTGTCCCTTATTCTGAACAAGCCGACTTAGCTCGATATGCCTGATGCGGAGCAGGTCCAATATGAGAGTGATCGAACTCACGACCTCAAAGGCCCAGTATGAGCAATCCCACATGTTAGTAGCCAGTCAAACAAACCCGTCCTGCTAACCAATATTTAGCGTGAATATTTAAGGATATACTGTAATGTCAGATTCAAAACATTTCTTTTTCATTTTTTATACTTTTCAAAAAAATCATAACTATGAATTGCTAAATATACTTGGCAACATGAATAATTTTCCAAATTCCAAACATTTTTTTCCAAAACCATACATTTAAAAACACACATACAAAAAATTTGAACGGAACATTTTTTGAAATTAAACGACATTTCTTAAAAGGATGAATCTTTTATAAAAATATGAAGTTTTTTAAATTTGTGAACAATTTTAGGAAATGGAAAAATCTTTTGAGGAGAAAATGTCTTTACACTGCAAAACTTATTTTCAATTTTTGAACATCTCACTAAAACACAAATATTTATCAAATTTCTAAGATTTGTTAAATGCAATTTTAAATCTTGAACAAATTTGGAGAAACCCAAACAACTTTTTTAAAAATGGGAAATAATTTTCCATTTTTGAAACAAAAATTGGAACGAGTAAATTTAAAAATTGCACACATTTCTGAAACAGGAACATAATTTTGGAATTTGTAACACAAACTATGGAATATACTTGGGAACGTGAACAATTTCTCCAAATTACGATCACTTTTTTTGAAAATTCCATACATTTTTGGGAAAAATAAGAACAAAAAGTTTCAATGGAGCATTTCATGAAATTCACATACATTTCATAAAAACATGAACCTTTTTAAAAAATACGATTTTTTAACTTGTGAACAAATATTGAAAATAGAAACATATTTTGAACATTCAGAAGAATTTAAGAAAATGTGTTTCTTTAATGGAAACATTATTTCTAATTTTTGAACATATCAGCAAAACATTAATATTTTCAAATGCGGAACATTTTCAAATGCATTCCATACACGAGGCCTGAATGTTTTATTTGCAAAAAAACCTTTGGAGGGTTTGGAAATTGCGCATAATTACAAAGACTACTCCCAAGCCATTGGATCTCACTTCCAACGGTGTAAAAACTCGTATCACCATAGTATCTAAGCTGCGGGGTGGATGTGATATTCTATGCCGCTGTCATTTTTGTTCGTAAACTTGCAAAAAACGTGTAACTCGTGCCGTTACTTGTCTAACCACGCAAAGTGTTTGTTCAAAAAAACCATCCTACACTGAAATATCGAAACAACACACGGGGGTCCCACTTGTCATTAATCAAATTTGGACCTAAAACTAACAAATCTGAAAGACGAGATTCGAACTGGCAACCTGGACTACAAAGCGTAAGTCGATAGCCTGAAAAAACGAACGGTTGTTGGCTTTGTCCCATAACTTGATTTTATATAGTACTTGCATTGAGTAGAGTAGAGGGAGTGCCTCGTCAACACGTGCATGACCGTTATCTCACTTACTGGTGGGTCCCAGGTCTGCGATCTCAATCTCTCTTCTCTCTATCGTCTAACCTTTGCACGGGCACACACAAAGAGTGGCGCTAGCTTGCCGTGGTGTTATTACAACTAAAAAAACTTGGAAAATAGAAGAAGGCGCGGAAGCAATTAGTCACAATGACTCCGCCTGTACCCACTGCTCCCTGATGTGAGAAGTCATCGACTGGTGTTTTACCGTGGTGAAAACCAAAAGATTCCCCGCTCCTCCGCCTTCCCGTAGATTGCATTGCCTTTCAGCCATTTCGCCCCCTTTGCTTCCTCTCGCCATTGCTCCTACCTGGTGCCATGGCGGCGCAGCAGATCACAGAGTCCGAGGTGAGGCTCCTGACACAGGAGCTCCATACCAAGGATGCGGAGCTCAGGGCCAAGGACGCGGAGCTCCATGAGCTCAAGGAGGAGAGGAGTGCCATGCTCCTCTGTTATGTGCGGGAGTTCATGGAGCTTCAAAAGCGGCAGGCGTCCACCACAAAGATGCTCGAGGCATCGGCGGCGTTGCTGCAGAAAGCGGGAGATACGATAGGCTGTTAGGGGAGCCGGCTGGAGCGCGAGCGGGCCGATCGTGACGAGGTCCAGGATCGCCTCAGCCCCTTGGTGAACTAAGTTTGCACACACGTGTTGCGGCTGCGCGATGCCTACCCTCGTGCCAGCGCGACGATGCCGGCCGGCGGGCTAAACCCGTTCGACCACCCGGTCGACTTCAACAAGCTGCGGCTTCCTGACCTGGTCTCCTTCTTCACCTTTATCTCTGAGGAGCTGAGCCATCTCCGCGTGATGGTGGGGGCTGAGCTAGATAAGGAGGGGTTGCGGGCTGCCGTTGCCGTTGCCGGGCGAATCCTTTCAAGGCTCCTTCACCGGAATCCATTCGTGCCATTGGACGCCGTCTTTGACGAGCTGGCTCCCGTCGACCGGGAGCGGGCTCTGCGGGCGGTTGCACCCTACATCACCAACCTCGTGCGCCTCGAGAAGCAGAGGGACTTCGGTGGTGTTTAGGCGCCCTCTGCATGGGCATGTCCATGTCTCGGCACAACATGACCGTTGGATCAAACTCAGACGGTGCAGATCAGTCACTGTAGCACAAAGCATGTGGGTGTGTTTGGTTGCATTCTCATCTCAATATAGTTGTTTCCTCTTCGTGTATTTTTATCAACCTACTAGTGTGGACTCATGCACCCTTCATGCACTCTGCCAAACACCCAAAAGTGGGCCGAGAAGGGAACTTTTGCTCCCATCCCGTGCACCCTTCATACACCCTGCCTATGGACCATACTCTCCGTGCGCTATGGACCTAGTTCTGTTAACATTGATCTCACCGTCCATTCTCGATCGGACAGTCGAAAAAGCGGTACTATGTTACATATAGGAGTAGTTGACATGCGTACAACATCATTTGTTATCGTCATATCTTACTACACTAGCAACAAGATTGTGTAGTACTGACGTATGAACCACTGCACATGCGTAGTAGTAGGAGCACTGTGTATGTTCAAGTGGCTGCCGTGTTTCACACTCCTCCGTCATAAGAGTGGAAACGCTTGCTGTAATCATTTTTTTCTGAAAAACAGTGGACACGCTCTACCGTGCGGATCCTCCTCCAGCCATGCACTAAATTACTCACTTTCGCCGACGTGTGGGACAGCCAGCATCGGGGTCCACCAGCCATGCACTAAATTACTCCGTAGTAGAGTGACGGTAGACTACCCCGATCGAAGCGCCACAGTAATGCCCAATGAGCCGTCAAATCACAAAACCCCCTCCTTTCTAGTAGTAAGTTGGACGGACGAAGCAACCATCATTTCACTCTTCTCTCTCAGCTTCCTCTCTACCCAACCCTCGCTTCTGCCTCATCTTGTTCCTCATTTCTTCAAGAAAACCCGACCTGCTTCTGCCATTGTTCTTCTCTCCCAAAGAAGGAAAGGTGAGTGCATCAATGGTGTTGATTCTGGCCAAGGCCCGGTCTTGCAACCCCGAGACTGATCCTATAACTCCCTCTCTTTTCTTCTTTTAGGTTTGTGATTATGGTTTCTTTTCTTTTATTTATATTTGACAGTTTCTTGATGGACGCTGGAGCACCGACCGAAGTGATGTCTATGGTCCCGGCCAAAACTGTCGAGGCTCATGGTACGAAGAAGCGCAAGCACCCCGCCGAGACTACCGCAGACAAGCTCAAAGCCATCGCCCTGTCCAAGCCCCCCTCTCCGGGATCCCTCATTAAGCAAGTCCAGGTAATATCTCTTCTTGACGATCCTTTCTCGATCTTGATCGTGTTTTTTCATCTAACACGCAGTACTAGTACTAGTAGTACAACTTTCTGGGTGATCTTGCATGTGATTTTTGTGTGCCAAATGACAGTTCTAAATTCCTCTTTTGACCAAAACATGCGAGAGGTTGACACTGATTTCTTATAGATTACTTATAACTACTCCCTCTGTCCCAAATTTCTTGTCTTAGATTTGTCTAGATATGTATCTAATACTAAAATGTGACTTGATACATCCGTATCTAGACAAATCTAAGACAAGAATTTTGGGGACGGAGGGAGTACTTTATGAACAACAATGCTACCTTTTAAGAGGGTATATTTGCCTCAGTAACTTGTGTTATGGATATTGCATGTAATCCCTCTGCTCTCATGCCTTTGAAGACATGTTCTAGTGTCTTTGTTCACTCATTTCTGTGCGTATATGTAGTCATATATGGAGTATAATATCGAAAATCATCTTATATTTCTGAAAGGAGGTAGTAATAAAATATGGTTTCTGTTTGAATTAGAACCAGGTCCGTGGTGGAGATGAAGTTCTCAAAGTCATGTCATGTGAACTGGAAGACCTGATGATGAGTTCCACTGCTGAACTATCTAGCTGTTGTGTCCTTGTCGCCACATGTCCTGAACTAGTGTTTTCTTGTAGCATTGTTGTCAGGCGTGTTCTCGAGGCTGTACTTGACCACAACAATTTCCTGGCTGTGCCTTCGATTACGAAGGGTGTGGTTCTTGTAAAGCTTCCCAACAAATCGGATGCGGCATGTCTTCATCATCATGTTTATGAGTGGAAAGACCACTCTGTTAGGTTCTCCAAGGTTGACAAGATGGTGATGGTGCATGTAGACATCTCACACGAAGTCCATGGCCTAGTCAGTTATGCGGGGTTCATCCGGTAGGTCGGTGGCAAAAAATAGTCTGCAGAGTTTAGTTAGTGCAACTTTGCTTGTGTGTAGTAAGTACTATTGTTCAGTACTTGATTTGTGTTTGTGAACCCTGTATTGTTTATTAGTACTGTCGCTTTTGGTGTGTGGTTAGTCCTGAGAACGGTCTATGTTAATTCGGTCCACTCAATTCAGTCTGTATATTTTGAAGTATCCATATCATATTTTTTGTGAGGACGGTCTATCAATTATGGTTACACTCCAATACCTGTATGCATTGCAGGGTTTATCGCACCCACCAGGAGTTCCAGCCCCATGGATGTTCGGTCCATACGATTTGTCACGACCTTTGGCTGTCCTACTTGTGGGAGTAGGCGGGGCCCCTGCATGCCACGCGTAGTTGGACGATCAATCTTCTGTTTAGTACTTCAACATAGTGATTTCCTGGTAAGGATTCACTCGTGTCACATCAAGTAAATCTTATTGATTTACTGTCTAAATCTTATTGATTTAATGTCATGTTTTCTTTCTTTTTCTGCAATTTTACGATGCAGGTTTTGCCATGTGACATTCATCACAGAATAAACCGTTTGGTTTGCTCTACGATGGCTATTTTTGCAGGTTTCACTTCTTATGTCGTGTCAGTAACGAAGGCACTGTCCATCACTTATATTACTGGAAAAAATTGGATCAGTCTGTTGTCTGAGTACAAGCTGAATCCCTATGATGAACTGCAGTTTGGTTTAACAAAAACGCCACAATTAGTCATTCTCACGTTTAAAAGAAATGAAGAAAAAAACTGGATCACGGTCACGGATCCTAGTCAAGTTAGAAAGCTGATCATAGCAGACCAGACTAGATCGCCGCTGTCTCGCATAGATCGAGCACCGATAGTTGCTCTAGCACTGACAGCGGCAGCAACTCAGTCTGATCCAGCTGAGGATTGGGCACCGACCGCGTCAGCGGATCAGTCTGATCTACCGGAGGATCGGGCATCGACACCGGCACCTGCTCCGACACCAGCACCAGCTCTACAAGGAGCACCATCTCCGGCAGTAGCAGCGGCTTCGGCACCTGCACCAACACTTGCACTTGCATCTGCTCCGGCCCGTGCAGTTGCACCGGCAACAGACTGGGCTGCAGTTCGCACTTCATATACCAAAGTCCTTACAAAAACCGACATGTCCACCTTCCTGGTAAGCATTGGCCGCCCAAGTGCTTCGTTCTTTTTTCTTTCCATGTTGTTTCACATGATTCACTGTGTTGATCTAACTGTTTGGGTTTGTCGTCTTGTTTGCAAACAGAGAATTCCTAGAGCAACGAGGGAGTCGTTCAACAATCCGGGCGACCGCGGCCAAGTTTCTCTTACCATGCGTAGCCTTGGTGTGAATGAACCTGCTCAATATATCGTAAGTACAAAGGATGGTCGCATGATGATTGATGCTAAAGGATGGTCAAGGTTCAAATCTAAATCATATCTTGCGGTAGGGGATGATGTCAAAATCGAACTTTCTCGGCAAGGAGAGCTGGTCCAAATCAACTTTGAAATTCTTCTGTAGCAGCACGCAACTGCCTAACTGATCTATCCTCCGAGAGATTTTGATGTAATAATCTGGTATGGTGAAACAAGTGTCCTGTGTGTATAAGTAGTACAGTAGTATTATTTATCACATGGTATATCGTTGATAGAATTGCAACTCTGATTGTTGGTTAGGAACTGTCGTTCGATTTCATTCCAACAGCTGTCGTGCTTTATTCAATTTTGTGTATTCGCCTTGTGACAGCATCTAAAACCAGCGCTGTACCGATCGCTTGCAATATGAAAAGCGTTGAGGTAGAACACATGGGCCCCCAAACACGCAGGGTCGGCCTGCGGCCCAAAGTCCAGAACCTGGTTTCGAGAAGCACTAGCTCAGTGCAGAAGTGGCGTCCTCCTCCTGCTATGGGTTGGGCGAAGATGAATGTTGATGCTGCGTTATCTCGCAATGGTGAAAGGGGAGCCCTGGCAGTTGTGAGCCGGGATCATACATGCTTCTTCCTTCGAGCATCGGCACTGGTGTGCGAAAGTGTTACTGATCCAGAGATCCTAGAGGCAATGGCATGTTACGAGGGGCTATCTCTGGCTCTTGACTTAAACCAGCAACAAGTTCAGATTAGCACCGATTGCTCAGCAACAGTCAAGCATATCAGAGAGGCATACTTGGGGCCCAGCAAAGTTATTATGGATGAGATCAAGATGAAGAAGAATATGTTCCAAACCATGGAGATCATACATGAAAAACGCGAGTGTAATGTTGAAGCCCATGTGCTCACAAAAGCTGCTACTTCTTTGCCCTGTGGACGCCATCTTTGGCTCACAGGAACCCCCGAAATTATTTGTATACCTATGACTGTTAATCTTCAATAAAGCAGCTTTTATCCCTAAAAAAATATGAGTATTATATTCTCAGCTGAACCCCCATAATGCCCGTGCATTGCAGAGGGAGTATATTTCTCAGCAAGGTGAGCCTGTGATATAAAAGATTTGTATATTTCTTTACAGAGGGAGTATCTCTCTGTCAAAAAATATATTTATGTGTAACTAGTTACTCCTGTCTTTCTACTTCCTTTCGCTGATATGTGGGGCAACCGGCAACGGGGTCCACGTGCCATATGCACAAATTAGAGTGCAAAACTTCACGGTAGACACACCCCGGTCGTAGCACCACAGTAATGCCCAATGAGCCATCAAATCACAACCCCCCTTTCCATCTTTAGCAGTAAGCTGGACGGATGAAGCAGCAATATTTCACTGGGCCTGAATCCCCTTCTCCCTTGTCTTCTTGTTCAGAGAAAACCCCCTCTCGACGATTGCATAGGGTTTTCTCATGGAGAACCAGATATGAATTCTTCATCCATCCCCGATAAACCCAAGTCCCTTGGTCGCAGGTAATCCTAGGATGGCCGCCGCCGCCGTTGATGCATTTTTCTTCCTACTGAATCTAGTGTGTTTCATTTGCAGTGCCTAAAGTGCGAGTACCCTACAGGTTTCTGCGCCCTCGGCGAGACGCCACACTTGTTCCTTCTCATCCTAACACAGCATTTTGAAACGCACATAGTATGTTCCTAGAATCCTCTTTTCTATCCGGGAGGGTGGTTTTTTTTTGAACATGTTGTGTCTCATATTATTTTTCCTGCAGTGTATTATTTGCTCTGCCAGAACACATATACTCAAGATGCTCGGCCTTGCCATAACTGAATACACTAGTTTAATGGTCACAGTGAAGACAAGCCATGGATATAAGTTCCAAGTTGGGTTCATGAACCAAGAAGATCACTGCTTTTTTTATGGCCGAACTTGGATAAACTTTCTCAAGTGTTACGGACTGAAAGTTGGCGCATGAATGTTGATGGAAATAGCAGAACCTGGTCTCATCTTCACTGCGATCTTCCACCCCGATGTCGTTCCAATTGTTCATCCATGTTAGTTTTGTATCTGGTTCTTGCTTGTTGCCTCGATTACTTCTTAATCCACCTATTCTGTCTAACTAATCACAATTTAACTTTGGAAGTAGCAACGAATCTCTCACGAAGATGCTACTTCTAACTAATATTTTCTTATAATTGGTGGCATGTGTAGGTTTTTTCAGACTTAAGCAGTCTGCTTGTCTGTTACTCTGTAATAACTCGGCTGTTACTAATGGCACTGAAGTTGACTGGATCGACATCCACAAGTTCCTACACTTTATTGATCGTCTTGAGGTCCTTGTGGGGCGTTTCAATGGTGGAAGGCCACGTGGGATATGTGTGCCACTGCTACACTCGTTGAACAGGTCCAACTGTGTCGAGAAACTTATGGTACGAGCTGTTTTCTGTTATATATGTTGTTCATAAATTATTGCTTATACATAGTTCTACAGCTGTGATCTTCTTGAAACAGGAACTACCGAGTTCTATTGTTCCTATACAGATGCCTAACCATGGTCGGGTCAGACTTGCGCTTGGTCACAACATGATGTTTATGTCGACCTACTCAATTCGCCTTGGAGGTGAATAGATACTTATTCATGGGTGGTCTCAAATAATGAAGGCCCGTCCATCTTGGAGAATAGGACAGAAGATTATGTTCATGCTTTTCCATGGCTCTAAAGCGAATATCCTATTTATTGACCACGTTGCGAGATGAAGCCGCTTTTAGAAGGTTGTGGATGCGCGGGGTGGCGCCTGGGCCTTGTCCTAGGGCTTGGCGGCCTCACCCTTGGTTAACTGTAGGCAAAGTAGCACTGTTCGAGGCACGCTTTGTACGGTTGAACCTGTATAAGTAATCATACTGCTTTCAGCTTTGGTTTTTAAGTGCCCCTGCTGGTTTCAGTTAAGGTTGTTAAGTACTCCTGCTGCTTTTACAGTCTGTCGTGTTTCTTCAGTCCTGTCTTCCTCCAGCCGCCAAAACCAAACCAGCGCCGGCGGGGCCGCCTGCTTCCGCCTCCCACGGCTGGCTGCGCCTCAGTGCACGCATCGCCGCCCCACCGTCTCCTAAATCGCTAACGCCGACGTCCTCCGCGCGCTTTGCTGCGCTCGCCGCGGCGCCGCCCTCTCGTGTTGTCAACATGGTCAACAAACAACACGAATCGGCAGAAGTACGTGGAGAGGATGACAGTAGGGGCCCACCACGTCAGCGTATGGAAAAATAAAATGCTTCCTCCTAGTGTTTTCCTGACATCTGGGACCCACGACATTGTGAGCGTATATAGTCAATAGACAAGAGAACAGCACAAGATCGGCTAACACCTGGGATGTAGCTACTCGAGCAGTATTTTTTTGTTTGGTATTGTTGAGACGGAGCAGGGTTTGAACTGGGCTGTCGCCCGTCTAGCCCAGGCTTATATTTTATGTTCACCATGTGACCAACCCAGCTATTTTTTCTTTGTGAAAATGAGGCCAGTTTATTTTTTCTGAAGAATACCCAATCCAGGCCTACTTATTTTTCTACGCCCTGATGGGCTGCAACTCTTTCAAGATGCCTGCAAATCATGAAAGTAATATGAAATGGGTTGTAAATATAAAAACAGATGACAAATTGGCAATTACTTTATAATTTTTGAATTTTATTACATTTTCAGATTCCTATTTCATTGGGCATTAACCTAATTTAAATATATCTTCAAAGTACTTTAAATCTGGCTGGACATTTCAGTATTAAAAATAGTTTGGAACCCACAGAAATATGCGAAATTGGCCCTGGCCAACCAAAAAAACGACTGCAATAAATTGCATAAGAAGTTGCCATGAGCTATATATAAATTATTAAAAAAAGAGGGAGTGATCTGACTTGTGGGCATGTTTAGTTGACGTGTATGCAAGATTTTTTTAGTTATTATATACGTCAACACACGATTCTAGCAGACGTAACTGTTGGATGTCAATCCAACCGCCGTCGTGTTTCTTCAATCTCTGATCTTCTTGCTCCAGCCGCCAAAGCAGCGCTGGCGGGACTGCCTACTCCCGCCTCCCGTGGCCGGCTGTGCTGCCGCGCAGGCCTCAGCACCCCCTACTACACCCACCGCTGGCCAGGGCATCCCTCTACTCACCCACACCCCCTGTTATTCTGCGGTGACGGCAGCCTCTAACCGCAGCCGAACCGGTGAACGCTCGTACTCCTCTCTGTGTGGGCATCCACTGCCGCGTCTTCCCCGGCTCCGCATCGTCCCCTTCCTATGCCTCGCCATCGTCCACCGCCGTGGTGCTCTCGGCGCGGCGTGGTCAATGTGGTCAACGACCGACTTCCATTGAAAGAGTAATGTATGTGGAGAGGCTGACAGCTGGGTCCACGGCAGCCGCAAGGAAGTGCCTCCTTATTGCGCGGAAAATAATTATTCCTCCACCTGATAGCGGGGACCAACCGAACGGGCCACCAGTATTTTGCGAAAAAATCATTTCCCCCTGACTGCTGGGACCCACTGGACGGGCCATCGTATTTCGCGAAAAAATGTTCCCCCCGCTGTCAGCTCAGACCCACCGGAAGTGCCTCCTTATTATGCACAAAAAAATGAATACTCCCCCGGCTAGCTGGGACCCACCTTGGTGAGAGGCTGACTTGTGGGCCTACTAAGTTGACGGGGACGAAGGGCTTTGTCAACTTAGTCAATATGAACGATTCTAGCTCAAGTGACCGTACGATGTCCATCCAACGGTCGTAGTGCTTCTTCAACCTTTGGTCTTCTTGCTCCAGCTGCCCAAAGCAGCGCCAGTCGTGCCGCATGCTCCTGCCTCCCGTGGCCGGCTGTGCTTCCGCGGAGGCCTCACCGCCCCTACTATTCCCACCGCTGGCCAGCCCTACGGCGACGGCAGCCTTACATCGCAGCCGAACCAGTGAACCCGCATAACCCTCTCCGCGCGGGCTTCCACTGCCGCGTCTTCCCTGGCTCCGCGTCGTCCCCTTCCTAGGCCTCGCCATCGTCCACCGCTATGGTGCTCTCGGCGCGGCGTGGTCAATGTGGTCAACGACCGACTTCCGTCGGAAGAGTACTGTGCGTGGAGACGCTGACAGCTGGGTCCACGGCTGCAGCAAGGAAGTGCCTCCTTATTACGCGCAAAATAATTATTCCTCCACCTCACAGCGGGGACCCACCGGACAGGCCACCAGTATTTTGCGAAAAAAATCATTTCCCCCTGACTGCTGGGACCCACCGGACGGGCCACCATATTTCGCGAAAAAACATTCCTCCCGCTGTCAGCTCAGACCCATCGGAAGTGCCTCCTTATTACACAAAAAAAATGAATACTCCCCCGGCTAGCTGGGACCCACCTTGGTGGGAGGCTGACTTGTGGGCCTACTAAGTTGACGGGGACGAAGGGCTTTGTCAACTTAGTCAATATGAACGATTCTAGCTCCAGTGACCGTACGATGTCCATCCAACGGCCATAGTGCTTCTTCAACCTCTGGTCTTCTTGCTCTAGCTGCCCAAAGCAGTGCCGGTCTTGCCGCATGCTCCTGCCTCCCATGGCCGGCTGTGCTGCCACGGAGGCCTCACCGCCACCTACTATTCCCACCGCTGGCCAGGCCCTGCGGCAACGGGAGCCTCACACCGCAGCCGAACCAGTGAACCCTCGTACTCCTCTCTGCGCGGGCTTCCACTGCCGCGTCTTCCCCGGCTCCGCATCGTCCCCTTCCTAGGCCTCACCATCGTCCACCGCCGTGGTGCTCTCGGCGCGGCGTGGTCAATGTGGTCAACGACCGACTTCCATCGGAAGAGTACTATGCGTGGAGACGCTGACAGCTGGGTCCACGGCCGCAGCAAGGAAGTGCCTCCTTATTACGCGCAAAATAATTATTCCTCCACCTGACAGCGGGGACCCACCGGATGGGCCACCGTATTTCATGAAAAAATGTTTGCCCCTGACTGCTGGGACCCACCAGCTACATCTTCGCACACAAGGAAGTGCCTGACAGTCGGGACCCACCTGGTCGAAGCATACGTAGCATTGTCATTCTGGTCGCGAATGTGTACGTACATATATACTGGTCGATGTAGAGGCGCGCACGTAGCATGTACACATACGTACAACGGCCAGGGTGCAAGAAAGAAAAAATGGCCACGTATGTGTACATACGGGCGGGGTCTCGAACGCCTACTCATGCATACGTACGGCCAGGGCTCGTGTACATGGCTGGGTCGGAACGGAGAAACAGCGTCATCATCGTGTTCATGGGGAGGCAACGGAATGCATCGTGTTCATCGGGAGGGCTTGGACGGAATATGTGATGGAAACGAGGCCTGGCGTATCGCAGAACGGAGGAAACGGCCTTGTGTTCGACCGGGCACGTTTGAAACGGGATCCTGCTGATCGGGAGAGGTCTGGCGTACCGCAAAACGGAGGAAACAGACCTCCTATGGTCGAAACGGGGGTCCTGTTCATCGGGAGGGGTGCGGCGTACCGCAAAACGGATGAAACGAAACTCCTACGGTTGAAACGGGGGTCCTGTTCATCGGGAGGGGTGTGGCGTACCGCAAAACGGGACTCCACGGGATACTGTTCATCTCCACCGTCGACCCCCTCTAGCCTCCACGAGCTACTGTTCATCCACCGTCGACCTCCTCCAGCCTCCACCTGCGACTGTTCATCCAGCCTCCACCGCGCGCTACTCCACCTGCTACTGTTCAACCAGCCCTCTCCATGGGCTCCTGTTCAACCACCCTTCCATGGGCTACTGTTCATCCTGCCCTCCACCGTCTACTGTTCATCCCGCCCTCCACGGGGTGGTCCTGTTCATCCAGCCCTC
>NC_041390.1:565117306-565229227 GCF_002162155.2 Triticum dicoccoides | reverse complement strand
CGCTCACTGTTCATCCAGAGGAAGCATCGATCGACTTCAGTTAGCAGCAGTAGCGAAGGAATCGCTCGATTGGGTTCAGTTAACAGCCATCGATCGATCGCTCGGGTTCAGTAACGCGTAGCCTACAGTGCAATCGCTCAGGTTCAGTTAGAGCCCAACGCCTCGCTCAGGTTCAGTTAGAGCCAACGCGTCGCACACACGCGCGTACGTGTACGAGAGAAATGCGCATCGCTCGGCCCCCGACCTCCCACCGTAACCGGGAACTCCCCGAAATTTTCCTCGCCCTCGCTTCTACCACGTTTTTTTCCGTCATGGACGACCCAAAGAATGTCATGCAGCTGCGTCTCTGGCCCGCCCAGGACGAAAAGCCCATTTTCTGTCATGATTTTTTGTCATAGAAGTAGGAGCCCACCACATCTATGATGATACCGGGTTTTGTCACAATTATCGTCATAGAAGTGTCATATGTATGACAGAATTTTTTTTCGTTCGGCCCAAAATGTCACAGATGTGTTTTTTTGTAGTGTGTGTTGTAGTTATGCTAACTACTTCGGACCCAATAAGTTTGGGGACCATGTTGTACTTAAAACATTTTAGGTACATTTGAGAAGCATTGGGTGCTTGGCTTATTCATGAAGTTGGTGTCACCAATGAGGAAATTAGAGCCAAGCTTGGACATTTTATTGATCTATGACTTCATACCAATGACATCTCGGTAACAAGTATTTACTTCATGCATATATATAGAAATGGGGTCAACCTTGTGTAGGTTGCATCATGGCATGAATTTCTTGACTCGTTCCTGTGATACTTGTTTCCTTTCTCAAAGCATCCCAACAATGATCTCTTGTTGCTACTTGTGATGTTTTTGATGGTTGTGTGTTTGGAGTTCATTAATATACCATAAGATTATATTGAGCCATGTCCTATGCTTTCAAGCAAAGATCTCATTGGTATATTTTATGACTCCCGTTTGGATATCTTATTCTTTCCTTTTGTAACTATTTCATGTGTACATCCTTCTTTGTGGATATATATCACCATGATTGCCATCCACCTAGAATCTTATACACGTGAGAGAAGTTACATCTCTAGTTGATATCCCTATTCTTTCATGTCCACCGTTTCATTCTCTTTTTATATCTTTGGTGGCTCCGTGGAAGCATTCGTTGTATGAGTGTGTGTCTTACCTCTTTGCATCTTAGTGCACTCATGTTTGGTGAAGTTTGTTGTCCTCGTGCTTGTCTTGACAAGCTTATTATTTCCTATCTTCACCATGGGTTGTCACAACCTTCGATTTTTAATTTGCTATTAGTGAGCTTGTGAATCCATTTGCTTGACATGTGTGTGACCTACTTACCTTCATGTGTGTGGGAAGGACATGTCTGGCACCTTGTATCTCATTTACTCAAGACTATGTTGATGCTTAATTCTCAGCCTTATATTAGTCTTCTCAAGTGCTTTGACATGACTCACACACATCGTTTTGGTTGTGCCTATTATTAGGTTGCCTCGTTTACATGTCGCTCAACCATATGTTTGTTGCAATTGCTAGGCTTCTTTTCTTATTTATGCTTGCTTGCAATTGTTTTGTGTTCCTATTGATTTTGGGGGGAGTGATATGAAGGAAATATGCCCTAGAGGAAATAATAAAGTTGTTATTTATATTTCCTTATATCATGATTGTGGCACCCCGGCTCAGAGCGACCGGTTTACCCTGCATTGCCAGCCCAGAGACCATGTCTTCTGGAAACACACAACATCTTGGTATAGAAAACAACCACTTTATTGATGCTAGCGGGTCGGAGTTTATATTACAATAGATGTCGAGGCCGAGCAGCACACACGGTGCGGCTGAACAATATGTACATTATTTAGTGAACATAATGGGGCCTCGATCATATCAACTATGCGGCAGCGGAACAACGTCGTAGCGGTAACTCCATAGCATAGGGACACTGATGTGGACACGATCTAGACTCGAGCAGCGCTCCTTTCCAACGCGATTTCCTTGAAATCTGGCATGACACGCCAGGTCAGTACATTGAATGTACTTGCAAGCTCACAGCAGACATAATCATAATGACAAACAATATCATGATATTTAACCAATTAATAATGTAATAATGTTCGAACATGTTGTGCTCATGCTCTTGGGATAAACGTCCCTCGGGACCAACTTACCAACCGTGATCGTTCTCGGATCACAAAACAAACCACCATCGTGGTCTTAACCAGAGTAACTTGTGATCCTTACGACGATCACCACCACACCACCATCGTGGTCTTAACCAGAGTAACTTGCGATCCTTACGGTGATCACCACCACACCACCATCGTGGTCTTAACCAGAGTAACTCGTGATCCTTTCGGCGATCACCACCACACCACCATCGTGGTCTTAGCCAAAGTAACTCGTGATCCTTTCGGTGATCACCACCACGACCCATATTGGGTCTAGAACAGCTCGATGGCCTTTACGCCATCATCATCAGTGCAATGATCATAACTTAGTGTGCATGTTTATTAAACATTGACTCATGGTGGGACCTACTACGAGTTGTCCGTGACCGTGGACTCGGCTATCAATAGATTATACACTCTGCAGAGGTAGCACACTGTACTCACACCATGGAACCCATGGCCTTGCACTCCCATTCGGGTGGACCAACGGCATTCCGACAAAACCCTTCCATTGCCATGACACTCTCCCGGCCACTCTGACCCAATCCCCAACGGGCTAGTCTAGGGTGACCCGTGTCTACCAAAGACACACCGACCACCGTCGTGGCCAAAACAATCCCACTCGGGGACCCGGTACCAAAATCTGAACAACGGGCACACAAGGTTATGCCTGCTTACTGGGCCAGGGTAAGCACTCCCATAACCTTCCCTAGTTGGAGGCACCGACCAGAGACATGTCAATGGACCGAATCAAGGCCTCCCCACAAAGGCAAATGTGGTTGCACTGGGAAAATCTCGATTCAGCGGCACCATGACCTAGTCAACGATATATTCAAGTTGAGTTATATTCAGGTTCAACTTAAAATGAAAATGACCGGTGTCATAGCATGCCATGAAATGGAATACTACACATGCATCATATAATACGAAAATGACTGATGTCAACCATATTCACACTAAGCATAAGCATCAACAACTTATCTTAATTTCCGAGTCTCACTTTAACAATATATTTTCCAGCAAGTAACATTATTTTCTCATGCAAGAAAGTAACTTCGATTAATTCCTCATATGCATAGCAAAGATTCTACCATCATCACCTCAAGCAAATCCTAATTTCTTTACCAATCAAGTTAGATTCAAACATTCTGGAAATTAAGTAAAATGGCTACACCAGCACTAAACAGGATATATTCTAGCAAATTTAACTATTTATTTATGCAAGAAAATAACTTTAAGCAATTATTCATACACATAACAACTCATTTTATCATTACCATAATTAGATCTTAGCCTCTTTACCAACTAATTAGTTTCAAGGTTCTGTAAATCAAGCATAATACCAGCACACACTTTAACATCATATAAATAACATAATAGTTATTTAAAATGCATGGATTAATCATTCAATTAAAGTAAGAAATCCATCAATATTGAAATGGCACCATGAAAATGTTGTTGTGGCTTGCCTTAGTGCAGATGAGGTTCACAAGCCTTCTGGTGATCCTCAAGACAAGCCTCACCCTCTGAAAATAATTTTAAACACAATAAGAAAATATCAAGAACTCTTCTGAAAATCACCAGAAATTCTAGACCGCTCAGAAAAATCTCATTTTTGGTGAGCTGCTAGATTTCCTTGCAAAGAACATAATTCAAAAAGAATCAATTCATTTGGACTTATGGTTGAAAAGTTATGGTTGTTTGAAGCTCTCTAGAATTGAATGAAATTTGAATTTAAATAAACAAACTAGGGGGTGACGTCGAAGGAGTAAAGCCTCAGGGCCCCACCACTCGTACCGCTTCACGCGTGTACAGAGTGGCTGACTAGCGGGCCCTACTAGTCAGGTGAGAAGGAGGGGAGAAGGAAACAGGGGAAGGTCGCGGCTTCGGCGGAGCTCTCGCCGGCGACGAGGGCTCGTTGGCCAAAACCAGAGGGAGGGATCGAGAGAGGAGGTTGAGGCGCACCTGCCCGTACCCGTAGCGTAGCTAGGGGCGGTCGAACGATGTTAGAATCTTCCTCGCAAACGGAGGCAGAGGGCGGGGGTTGCCGAAGATGAAGAAGACGACGAGCAGAGGCAGCTCCATGGGGAAGGGGTGGCTTCTCCGGAGAGAGGCGGAGGCCCTGGAAGGATCCCCCTGGCCTGGGAGGGGCTGGAGCTCGGCGGCCAGAGGGTATCGCCGGCGAGCTCGAGCTCGAGGGCGGCGGCCCGCTGCCTGCCCGGCCGGGCTACGGCTTCCTACGCATTTGTGGGGTGTGTGGGAGTGGTGGATGGTGCTCGAGGAGGCTGGGGGCGGCTCCATCTATAGGCGAGCGGAGAGGGGGGTTCAGGCTCTGCCAGTGGACACCTGTCCATGGCGCCCGGCGATGAGTGGCGTCAGTGAGAGGGGGAGAAGGCGACGCAGCTCACGCGGGAACTGTTGGCGAGCGGGGACAAGCACAGGAACATGGATATGGCGACGAGCACAGTGCGCACCACACTGTTGGGTTGGCCGGACCGTGCCCGTGCTCGCCGCGGCAAGCTCCGGCATCGGTGAGCGCCAAGGAGGAGTAAATGGCGTTGAGACGATGATGGTGGTGAGGTTTGGCATGCTTAGGCAGGCAGGGAAGAGAGCACGCGAGCAACAGAGGCTCGGGCGCATCACAGAGCGCGTCGGCTACATGCCAGCACGCTTGGACGAACGCGGTCACCGCGTGAACTATGACCTCATGCCTGTTGGGGAACGTTGCAGAAAATTAAAAATTTTCCTACGGTTTCACCAAGATCCATCTATGAGTTCATCTAAGCAACGAGTCAAGGGAGAGAGTTTGCATCTACATACCACTTGTAGATCACGAGCGGAAGCTAGCCAAGGGGATGGTGATGATGGAGTCGTACTCGAACGTGATTCGAATCACCGATGTCCAAGTGCTGAACGAACAGCACCTCCGTGTTCAACACACGTACGGGACGGGAGACGTCTCCTCCTTCTTAATCCAGCAAGGGGGAAGGAGAGGTTGAGGAAGATTGCTCCAACGGCAGCACGACGGCATGGTGTAGTTGGTGCAGCAGTACTCCGACAGGGCTTCGCCAAGCATATACGGAGGAGGAGAGGTGTTGGGGAGGGGAGGGGCTGCGCCTTGGCTTGTGTTAAGCTCCCATGCGCCTCCCCACTATATATAGGGGTGGAGGGGCTGGTTTCTTGCCCTCCAAGTCCATTGGGGGCGTTGGCCAAGGTGGGAGGAAAGAAATCCCATCATTTCCTTCCCCACCGATTGTTATCCCCCCTTTTTAGGGATCTTGATCTTATCCCTTCGGGATATGATCTTATTCCTTCTAAGGGGGGATCTTGGTGCGCCTTGACCAGGGGTGTGGGGCCTTTCCCCCACTACTCACGTTCATGTGGGTCCCCCCATGCATGTGGGCCCCACTCCCGAACCTTCTAGAACCTTCCCGGTACAATACCGAAAAATCCCGAACATTTTCCGGTGGCCAAAATAGGACTTCCCATATATAAATCTTTACCTCCGGACCATTCCGGAACTCCTCGTGACGTCCGGGATCTCATCCGGGACTCCGAACAACATTCAGTAACCACATACAAACTTCCTTTATAACCCTAGCGTCATCGAACCTTAAGTGTGTAGACCCTACGGGTTCGGGAGACATGTAGACATGACCGAGACGTTCTCCGGTCAATAACCAACAGCGGGATCTGGATACCCATGTTGGCTCCCACATGCTTCTCGATGTTTTCATCGGATGAACCACGATGTCGAGGATTCGATCAGACCCTGTATACAATTCCCTTTGTCAATCGGTACGTTACTTGCCCGAGACTCGATCGTCGGTATCCCAATACCTTGTTCAGTCTCGTTACCGGCAAGTCACTTTACTCGTACCGTAATGCATGAATTCGTGGCCAACACTTTGGTCACCTTGAGCTCATTATGATGATGCATTACCGAGTGGGCCCAGAGATACCTCTCCGTCATACGGAGTGACAAATCCCAGTCTCGATCCGTGTCAACCCAACAGCTACTTTCGGAGATACCTGTAATGCACCTTTATAGTCACCCAGTTACGTTGTGACGTTTGATACACCCAAGGCACTCCTACGGTATCCGGGAGTTACATGATCTCATGGTCTAAGGAAGAGATACTTGACATTGGCAAAGCTCTAGCAAACGAACTAAACGACCTTTGTGCTATGCTTAGGATTGGGTCTTGTCCATCACATCATTCTCCTAATGATGTGATCCCGTTATCAACGACATCCAATGTCCATAGCCAGGAAATCATGACTATCTGTTGATCACAACGAGCTAGTCAACTAGAGGCTCACTAGGGACATATTGAGGTCTATGTATTCACACGTGTATTACGATTTCCAGATAATACAGTTATAGCATGAATAAAAGACAATTATCATGAACAATGAAATATAATAATACTTTTATTATTGCCTCTAGGGCATATTTCCAACAGTCTCCCACTTGCACTAGAGTCACCAATCTAGTTACATTGTGATGAATCGAACACCCATAGAGTTCTGGTGTTGATCATGTTTAGCTCGCGAGAGAGGTTTAGTCAACGGATCTGCGACATTCAGATCCGTATGTACTTTGCAAATTTCTATGTCTCCATCTTGAACATTTTCACGGATGGAGTTGAAACGACGCTTGATGTGCCTGGTCTTCTTGTGAAACCTGGGCTCCTTGGCAAGGGCAATAGCTCCAGTGTTGTCACAGAAGAGTTTGATTGGCCCCGACGCATTGGGTATGACTCCTAGGTCGGTGATGAACTCCTTCACCCAAATCGCTTCATGCGTTGCCTCCGAGGCTGCCATGTACTCCGCTTCACACGTAGATCCCGCCACGACGCTTTGCTTGCAGCTGCACCAGCTTACTGCTCCACCATTCAACATATACACGTATCCGGTTTGTGACTTAGAGTCATCCGGATCTGAGTCGAAGCTAGCATTGACGTAACCCTTTACGACAAGCTCTTCGTCTCCTCCATAAACGAGAAACATGTCCTTTGTCCTTTTCAGGTACTTCAGGATATTCTTGACTGCTGTCCAGTGTTCCTTGCCGGGATTACTTTGGTATCTAGCTACCAAACTCACGGCAAGGTTTACATCAGGTCTGGTACACAGCATGGCATACATAATAGATCCTATGGCTGAAGCATAGGGGATGACACTCATCTCTTCTTTATCTTTTGCCGTGGTCGGTGACTGAGCCGAGCTCAATCTCACACCTTGTAACATAGGCAAGAACCCCTTCTTGGACTGATCCATTTTGAACTTCTTCAAAATCTTATCAAGGTATGTGCTTTGTGAAAGACCTATGAGGCGTCTCGATCTATCTCTATAGATCTTGATGCCTAATATGTAAGCAGCTTCTCCAAGGTCCTTCATTGAAAAACACATATTCAAGTAGGCCTTAATGCTGTCCAGAAATTCTATATTATTTCCCATCAAGAGTATGTCATCTACATATAATATGAGAAATGCTACAGAGCTCCCACTCACTTTCTTGTAAACGCAGGCTTCTCCATAAGTCTGCATAAACCCAAACGCTTTGATCATCTCATCAAAGCGAATATTCCAACTCCGAGATGCTTGCACCAGCCCATAAATGGATCGCTGGAGCTTGCATACTTTGTTAGCGTTCTTAGGATCGACAAAACCTTCCGGCTGCATCATATACAGTTCTTCCTTAAGATGCCCGTTAAGGAATGCTGTTTTGACGTCCATCTGCCATATCTCATAATCATAGTATGCGGCAATTGCTAACATGATTCGGACGGACTTTAGCTTCGCTACGGGAGAGAATGTCTCGTTGTAGTCAATCCCTTGAACCTGTCGATAACCCTTAGCGACAAGTCGAGCTTTATAGATGGTGACATTACCATCCGCGTCTGTCTTCTTCTTAAAGATCCATTTGTTTTCTATCGCTCGCCGATCATCGGGCAAGTCTATCAAAGTCCATACTTTGTTTTCATACATGGATTCTATCTCGGATTTCATGGCTTCAAGCCATTTGTTGGAATCTGGGCCCGCCATCGCTTCTTCATAGTTCGAAGGTTCACCATTGTCTAACAACATGATTTCCAGGACGGGGTTGCCGTACCACTCTGGTGCGGAACGTGTCCTTGTGGACCTACGAAGTTCAGTAGCAACTTGATCCGAAGTACCTTGATCATCATCATTGGTTTCCTCTTCAGTTGGTGTGGGCATCACAGGAACATTTTCCTGAGCTGCACCACTTTCCCGTTTGAGAGGTAGTACTTCATCGAGTTCTACTTTCCTCCCACTTACTTCTTTCGAGAGAAACTCTTTTTCCAGAAAGCATCCGTTCTTGGCAACAAAGATTTTGCCCTCGGATCTTAAGTAGAAGGTATACCCGACAGTTTCCTTAGGGTATCCTATGAAGACGCATTTTTCCGACTTGGGTTCGAGCTTTTCAGGTTGAAGTTTCTTGACATAAGCATCGCATCCCCAAACTTTTAGAAACGACAGCTTAGGTTTCTTCCCAAACCATAATTCATACGGTGTCATCTCAACGGATTTAGACGGTGCCCTATTTAAAGTGAATGTAGTTGTCTCTAGAGCGTATCCCCAAAATGATAGCGGTAAATCAGTAAGAGACATCATAGACCGCACCATATCCAATAGAGTGCGATTACGACGTTCGGACACACCGTTTCGCTGAGGTGTTCCAGGCGGCGTGAGTTGTGAAACGATTCCACATTTCCTTAAGTGTGTGCCAAATTCGTGACTTAAATATTCTCCTCCACGATCTGATCGTAGGCACTTTATCTTTCGGTCACGTTGATTCTCCACCTCATTCTAAAATTCCTTGAACTTTTCAAAGGTCTTAGACTTGTGTTTCATTAAGTAGACATACCCATATCTACTTAAGTCATCAGTGAGAGTGAGAACATAACGATATCCTCCGCGAGCCTCAACGCTCATTGGACCGCACACATCGGTATGTATGATTTCCAATAAGTTGGTTGCTCGCTCCATTGTTCCGGAGAACGGAGTCTTGGTCATCTTGCCCATGAGGCATGGTTCGCATGTGTCAAACGATTCATAATCAAGAGACTCTAAAAGTCCATCGGCATGGAGCTTCTTCATGCGCTTGACACCAATGTGACCAAGGCGGCAGTGCCACAAGTATGTGGGACTATCGTTATCAACTTTACATCTTTTGGCATCTACACTATGAACATGTGTAATATTACGCTCGAGATTCATTAAGAATAAACCATTGACCATCGGAGCATGACCATAAAACATATCTCTCATATAAATCGAACAACCATTATTCTCAGACTTAAATGAGTAGCCATCCCGTATTAAACGAGATCCAGATACAATGTTCATGCTCAAACTTGGCACTAAATAACAATTATTAAGGTTCAAAACTAATCCCGTAGGTAAATGTAGAGGCAGCGTGCCGACGGCGATCACATCGACTCTGGAACCATTCCCGACGCGCATCGTCACCTCGTCCTTCGCCAGTCTCCGTTTATTCCGCAGCTCCTGCTGTGAGTTACAAATATGAGCAACGGCACCGGTATCAAATACCCAGGAGTTACTACGAGTACTGGTAAGGTACACATCAATTACATGTATATCAAATATACCTTTGGTTTTGCCGGCCTTCTTATCTACTAAGTATTTGGGGCAGTTCCGCTTCCAGTGACCCTTCCCCTTGCAATAAAAGCACTCAGTCTCAGGCTTAGGTCCATTCTTTGACTTCTTCCCGGTAACTGGCTTACCAGGCGCGGCAACCTCCTTGCCGTCCTTCTTGAAGTTCTTCTTACCCTTGCCCTTCTTGAACTTAGTGGTCTTATTGACCATCAACACTTGATGTTCTTTCTTGATTTCAGCCTCTGCTGACTTCAGCATCGAGAACACTTCAGGAATGGTCTTTTCCATCCCCTGCATGTTGTAGTTCATCACAAAGCTCTTGTAGCTTGGTGGGAGCGACTGGAGGATTCTGTCAATGACCGCCTCATCTGGGAGGTTA
Organism: Triticum dicoccoides; assembly: GCF_002162155.2. NCBI lineage: Eukaryota > Viridiplantae > Streptophyta > Magnoliopsida > Poales > Poaceae > Triticum > Triticum dicoccoides. Next base: position 565,219,020 of record NC_041390.1, on the reverse strand, counting down.
ATGTTCAGCTGGGTCATACGGTTGTGCAACCCAGACATCTTCAGGATGTGCTCACTGACAGAACTGTTTTCCTCCATCTTACAACTGTAGAACTTGTCGGAGACATCATATCTCTCGACCGGGGCATGAGCTTGGAAAACTAGTTTCAGCTCTTCGAACGTCTCATATGCTCCGTGATGCTCAAAATGCTTTTGGAGCCCCGGTTCTAAGCTGTAAAGCATGCCGCACTGAACGAGGGAGTAATCATCAGCGCGAGTTTGCCAAGCATTCATAATGTCTTGGTTCTCTGGGACGGGAGCGTCACCTAGCGGTCCTTCTAGGACATATTGTTTCCTGGCAGCTATGAGGATGATCCTCAGGTTCCGGACCCAGTCCGTATAGTTGCTGCCATCATCTTTCAGCTTGGTTTTCTCTAGGAACGCGTTGAAGTTCATGTTGACATGAGCGTTGGCCATTTGATCTACAAGACATATTTGCAAAGGTTTTAGACTAAGTTCATGATAATTAAGTTCTAATCAAATTATGAACTCCCACTCAGATTAGACATCCCTTTAGTCATCTAAGTGTTACACGATCGGAGTCGACTAGGCCGTGTCCGATCATCACGTGAGACGGACTAGTCATCGTCGGTGAACATTCTCATGTTGATCGTATCTTCCATACGACTCGTGTTCGACCTTTCGGTCTCCGTGTTCCGAGGCCATGTCTGCACATGCTAGGCTCGTCAAGTTAACCCTAAGTGTTTTCGCTGTGTAAAACTGTCTTACACCCGTTGTATGTGAACGTAAGAATCCATCACACCCAATCATCACGTGGTGCTTAGAAGCGACGAACTGTAGCAACGATGCACAGTTAGGGGAGAACACTTCTTGAAATTTTTGTAAGGGATCATCTTATTTACTACCGTCGTCCTAAGTAAACAAGATGCATAAACATAATAAACATCACATGCAATTATATAGTTGTGACATGATATGGCCAATATCATATAGCTCCATTGATCTTCATCTTCGGGGCTCCATGATCATCTTGTCACCGGCTTGACACCATGATCTCCATCATCATGATCTCCATCATCGTGTCTTCATGAAGTTGTCACGCCAACGACTACTTCTACTTCTATGGCTAACGCGTTTAGCAATAAAGTAAAGTGAGTTACATGGCGTTCTTCAATGACACGCAGGTCATACAAAAAATAAAGACAACTCCTATGGCTCCTGCCGGTTGTCATACTCATCGACATGCAAGTCGTGAATCCTATTACAAAGAACATGATCTCATACATAACAATTCATCATTCATCACAACTTCTGGCCATATCACATCACATGATCAATCGCTGCAAAAACAAGTTAGACGTCCTCTAATTGTTGTTGCATCTTTTACGTGGCTGCAATTGGGTTCTAGCAAGAACGTTTTCTTACCTACGAATAACCACAACGTGATTTTGTCAACTTCTATTTACCCTTCATAAGGGCCCTTTTCATCGAATCCGCTCCAACTAAAGTGGGAGAGACAGACACCCGCCAGCCACCTTATGCAACTAGTGCATGTCAGTCGGTGGAACCGGTCTCACGTAAGCGTACGTGTAAGGTTGGTCCGGGCCGCTTCATCCCACAATACCGCCGAAGCAAGAAAAGACTAGTAGAGGCAAGTAAGATGACAAAATCCACGCCCACAACAAAATTGTGTTCTACTCGTGCAAAGAGAACTACGCATAGACCTAGCTCATGATGCCACTGTTGGGGAACGTTGCAGAAAATAAAAAAATTTCCTACGGTTTCACCAAGATCCATCTATGAGTTCAACTAAGCAATGAGTCAAGGGAGAGAGTTTGCATCTACATACCACTTGTAGATCACGAGCGGAAGCTAGCCAAGGGGATGGTGATGATGGAGTCGTACTCGAACGTGATTCGGATCACCGATGTCCAAGTGCTGAACGGACAGCACCTCCGCGTTCAACACACATACGGGACGGGAGACGTCTCCTCCTTCTTGGTCCAGCAAGGGGGAAGGAGAGGTTGAGGAAGATTGCTCCAACGGCAGCACAACGGCATGGTGTAGTTGGTGCAGCAGTACTCCGACAGGGCTTCGCCAAGCATATACGGAGGAGGAGAGGTGTTGAGGAGGGGAGGGGCTGCGCCTTGGCTTGTGTTAAGCTCCCATGCGCCTCGCCACTATATATAGGGGTGGAGGGGCTGGTTTCTTGCCCTCCAAGTCCATTGGGGCGTTGGCCAAGGTGGGAGGAAAGAAATCCCATCATTTCCTTCCCCACCGATTGTTATCCCCCCTTTTTAGGGATCTTGATCTTATCCCTTCGGGATATGATCTTATTCCTTCTAAGGGGGGATCTTGGTGCGCCTTGACCAGGGGTGTGGGGCCTTTCCCCCACTACTCACGTTCATGTGGGTCCCCCCATGCAGGTGGGCCCCACTCCGGAACCTTCTAGAACCTTCCCGGTACAATACCGAAAAATCCCGAACATTTTCCGGTGGCCAAAATAGGACTTCCCATATATAAATCTTTACCTCTGGACCATTCCGGAACTCCCGTTGACGTCCGGGATCTCATCCGGGACTCCGAACAACATTCGGTAACCACATACAAACTTCCTTTATAACCCTAGCGTCATCGAACCTTAAGTGTGTAGACCCTACGGGTTCGGGAGACATGTAGACATGACCGAGACGTTCTCCGGTCAATAACCAACAGCGGGATCTGGATACCCAAGTTGGCTCCCACATGCTTCTCGATGTTGTCATCGGATGAGCCACGATGTCGAGGATTTGATCAAACCCTGTATACAATTCCCTTTGTCAATCGGTACGTTACTTGCCCGAGACTCGATCGTCGGTATCCCAATACCTTGTTCAGTCTCGTTACCGGCAAGTCACTTTACTCGTACCGTAATGCATGATCTCGTGGCCAACACTTTGGTCACCTTGAGCTCATTATGATGATGCATTACCGAGTGGGCCCAGAGATACCTCTCCGTCACACGGAGTGACAAATCCCAGTCTCGATCCGTGTCAACCCAACAACTACTTTCGGAGATACCTGTAATGCACCTTTATAGTCACCCAGTTACGTTGTGACGTTTGATACACCCAAGGCACTCCTACGGTATTCGGGAGTTACACGATCTCATGGTCTAAGGAAGAGATACTTGACATTGGCAAAGCTCTAGCAAACGAACTAAACGACCTTTGTGCTATGCTTAGGATTGGGTCTTGTCCATCACATCATTCTCCTAATGATGTGATCCCGTTATCAACGACATCCAATGTCCATAGCCAGGAAATCATGACTATCTGTTGATCACAACGAGCTAGTCAACTAGAGGCTCACTAGGGACATATTGAGGTCTATGTATTCACACATGTACTACGATTTCCGGATAATACAGTTATAGCATGAATAAAAGACAATTATCATGAACAATGAAATATAATAATACTTTTATTATTGCCTCTAGGGCATATTTCCAACAATGCCGACCTAAGCCCAAACTCCATGTCTGGCACGTTTTTTGTGGTAGTTTTAAATGTTACCATGCCTTGGTTTGGCTCCAGGTGTAGTAGAGAAGATTTCACATGCCAGGTAAGGTTTTGATCAGTATCTTTGAGGTGTTACTGAGGTTAAATGGCTGGGAGTTGGGGGCTGTGCTTTGGAGGCTAGCCATCATCTACTAACGTGATGATGCACAAGAAAATTCAGGCACAGTGGAGCAAGTAAAATGGCAGTTACTGTAGAAACCACCATTTCTGTCCAGAATAGAAAATATTTTATGTAGCAAAAATATTCCAAAAAGTGATGAAATATTTTTGCTGAGGAAGGTGCCCTAGGGTTCATAGAATATTTGGGAATTTTCTCAGATTTTTGTGGGCCATAAAAATGAGGGTTGCTTTGGAACTCATTGAACTAGCTAGGGTTTTAGAGAAGAAAATGAATATTTTTCATTTAAGAAAAATATTCCCAGGATTATTTGAGATGGATCAGAAGGGGAATGATGCACTTGGGTGAAAGCCAAGGGTACCCAAGTGTTTAAGTCCATAAGAAAAGATTCAGAAACCCCAACTTTCAAAATAAATCCAAATGAAAATCTGGCAAATAAGAGAGGGCAAAATCAGGCTGTCACAAACCTCCCCCACTTAGAATGAATCTCTTCCTCGAGATTCGGTTGCTTGGGAAAACCACTCTGGATAATGAGCCCTTAGGGATTCTTCCCGCTCCCAAGTTGATTCTGACTCTGTGTGATGCTCCCACTGAACCTTGTAAAATTTTCTCACTTTACTGCGAGTGACCCTTTCCATCTGATCCAAAATTCTATACGGTCTTTCTTCATAGGTTAAATCATTTGCCAACTCTACCTCAGCCATAGCAGTCCTTTTCTCAGGCGGGGATATGCAATGCCTTAGTTCTGAAACAAGAAACACGTTATGCACGTCTGCCAATTCAGCGGGTAGTTCCAACTAATATGCAACAGTACCCACTCGGGACATAACCGGTAATGGACCAATAAACCTGGGTGCCAACTTTCCACTGCTCTGAAATCTCTTGACTCCTTTCATAGGGGTGACTCGGAGGTATACGTGTTCTCCGGGTTCAAAATTGATCTGTCTGTGCTTTGCATCATAATTACTTTTCTGTTGAGATTTGGCCAATTGCAATCTGTCTCTGATTTCCTTAACTTGCTTCTTAGCTTCCATCATGAGATCTGTTCCGAAGATATGGCTATCTCCAATTTGAGACCAATTTAATGGAGCGCGGCACTTACGGCCATACAGAGCTTCATACGGTGACATCTTTAGACTGGTCTGGAAGCTGTTGTTGTAAGAAAACTCGGCATATGGCAAGCAATCTTCCCATTTAGTTCCTTGGGCTAAAACACAGGCTCGCAACATATCTTCAAGTATTTGATTTACCCGCTCTGTCTGTCCATCGGTCTAAGGATGATAAGTAGTACTATATTTCAGCGCTGTCCCCAAGGCTTGATGGAGACGGGACCAAAAAGCGGCGGTAAACAGGGAACCTCGGTCAAAAGTGATGGTTCGAGGTACTCCATGTAGACTGACGATTCTGGATACATACAAATGTGCAAGTTGATCTGCTCGATATCTGGTGCTGATCGAAATGAAGTGAGCAACCTTGGTTAAGGTGTCCACTATGACCCAGATTGCATCATTTCCTCTTCGAGTCTTAGGCAATCCCGCAATGAAATCCATACAAACGTCATCCCATTTCCATTGCGAAACCGGCAGCGGTTGGAGGAGTCCGGCTGGCTTCTGATGCTGTGCCTTCACCTTGTTGCATATGTCGCAACAGGCCACAAAATAGGCAATGTCTTTCTTCATTCCATCCCACCAACATATTTGTCTAAGGTCCTCATACATTTTCGTGCCTCCCGGATGAATGGAATATGAGGATTCATGTGCTTCTGATAGGATTTTCTTCTTTAAGTCCGGCTAATTGGGTACACAAATCCGTCCACGGAATCGGAGAGTGCCGAATTTGTCCTTGGAGAAATTTGGGGTCTGCCCTGCCATCGGGCTCTTGGCATGCTTCTGCAGTTTGATGTCAGCTGGCTAGGCCTTGCGGATCTCTTCCTCAAGTGTGGGGGTAATTTCCAAAATATTAGCAAGGCCAGCATCCACTATGACCAGGTTGAGCTGAGCGATCTCCTCTTGGAGTTTGAGAGGCAAGGATTTCGATATGACATTTAAGCTGACACACTTTCGACTAAGGGCATCGGCAACCACGTTGGCCTTTCCCGAGTGGTAATTTATTCCAAGATCATAATCCTTGACCAACTCTAGCCATCTTTGTTGACGGAGATTTAAATCCGGCTGAGTAAATATGTATTTAAGGCTTTTATGATCGGTAAAAATTTGGCACCTTTTTCCAATGAGGTAGTGTCTCCAAATTTTTAGCGTATGAACCACCGCAGCCAATTCCAAATCATGAGTAGGATAATTTCCCTCGTGGGGGCGTAGCTGTCGCGATGCATATGCTACTACCTTGTTGTCTTGCATAAGTACGCAACCGAGGCCTTGCCTGGAGGCGTCACAATACACATCAAAGCTGCGATAAATGTCTGGGAGAGTCAATACAGGTGCGGTTGTCAGCCGTATCTTTAGCTCATTAAAACTTTTCTCACATTCCTCCGTCCATTCAAACTTCTTATCCTTCTTGAGCAGCTCCATCATGGGTTTAGCAATCTTGGAAAACCCTTTAATGAAACGACGGTAATATCTAGCTAATCCGAGAAAACTCCAGATCCATGTCACTGTCGTGAGCGGCAACCAATCAAGCACATCTTTTACTTTGCTTGGGTCCACGGCTATACCCTCAGCGGATAGTACATGTCCGAGAAACCCAACTTGCTTGAGCCAAAACTCACATTTACTGAATTTGGCGTAAAGCTGATGGTCGCGGAGTCGTTGTAGCACTGCTCAGAGGTGATCGGTGTGCTCGTCTTCACCCTTGGAGTAAATAAGGATGTCATCGATGAAGACTACCACGAATTTGTCGAGGAAGTCCATGAATACTTTGTTCATCATATACATGAATAAAGCAGGGGCATTGGTGAGACCAAAGGACATCACTGTATGTTCATAAAGACCGTACCGAGTAGTGAATGCAGTCTTAGGAATATCTTCCTTTTTAATTTTGAGCTGATGATATCCGGTCCGTAAATCGATCTTAGAGAATACCTTAGCCCCACTGAGCTGATCAAACAAATCATCAATCCTTGGCAGTGGATATTTATTTTTGATGGTGACCTCATTCAGCTGACGGTAATCTACGCACATGTAGAGGCTGCCATCCTTTTTGTCCACGAAAATAGCGGGTGATCCCCATGGTGAAGAGCTGGGACGAATATATCCTTTTTGGAGCAGTTCATCAAGCTGTTTCTTTAGCTCCACTAATTCTGATGAAGGCATCCGATAATACTTCTTGTATAACGATGCAGTTCTGGGCACAAGATCTATTGCAAATTCCAGTTCTCGGTCCGGTGGCATGCCTGGCAGTTCTTCTGGAAATACATCAGGGTACTAGCTGACCACAGGAATTAATTCCAACTCAGCCACAGTGGTGAAAACCAATTCTTGCTTGGATAGATTCTTGCGAGCATAGAATTTGGTAGTCTGCCCATTTAGACTGGTCAAAGTGACTTCTCGTGTTGCGTGGTTTATACAAACTTGATATTTGGTCAACCAATTCATACCCAATATAATATCCAACTTTTCAAACTCAATAATTATCAGAGAGGTTGGAAAGTAGACTCTGTTGATATTGATTTCCAGATCACGGCAGACCATGTTGCTCTTGATTAGAGATCCCGGGCTTTGTACCAGCATATTTTTGCCCAAAAGTGTACAAGGAAACTTGTTTTGGGAAGCAAAACTCCAAGAAATAAAAGAATGGGAAGCCCTAGAGTCAAATAAAATTACGACATGTATGTCATTAACAGAAAACATATCAATGACGATTTCGGGGTTCTCTTGTGCTTCATCGGCTGAGAGATGATGCACGTGCCCAGTAATGTTTTGCTGGGTTGGGCATGACTCTATAAAGTTGACTTGTGGCCTGAATGGGGCATCCGCCTTGTTGTTCTTGGGGCACTATTTGGCATAATGTCCGTTCTGCCCACAAATGAAGCACGAATTGTTGCGCTGACGCTCCTCACGTATTGGGTTGTTCATGACATTCTTGACTTGAGTGGTGGTCTTGTTAACATTCTGTTGCCAATTGGGCTTGTATTCCACCTGAGGCTGCTGCCAGGTTCGAGCCTTTTGCACTGGTTACCCATCCTTCTTTGGCTCAAACTTACGCTTGTTGTCGTTGTTGGCATGCCTATTATCTGATATAAGCTTGTGCTCCCGTTCAGCAATGAAAGCCTTGTTTACCAGAGTTTGGAAATCTGGGAAGTTAAACATACTGAGAGTACACCGGAGTTGCGGATTTAAGCCTCCAAGAAATCTGTCAATCTTCCTTTCTGCGGTGGCCACGTCATACAGGGAGTAATGGGCCAGGTGATTGAATCTTTGCAAATATTCACCCACAGATTGATTTCCTTGGACAAGTGCGAGAAATTCACGATGCTTAACCTTCATAACTCAAGTAGGGATATGATGTTTCCGGAACTGATCCTTAAATTTTTCCTAGGTGATTTCTTCATCAACAGGCCACATGGCTTTTGTATTTCCCACCATATGGCAGCAACGCCTTCAAGATAATGAGTTGCAAATGGAACTTTATCATTTTCTTCAGTACGAGCAATCTCAAGCTTTTTCTCAATGGTACGCAACCAATCGTCTGCATCCAATGGGTCAATAATCTGACTGAAATTGGGTGGCTTGGTCCTTTGAAAATCTGACAGCTTTGAGTAATGATCGTTCTGATTTCCATTCTGTCCAACCATAGCTTGCACAACTTCTTAATATTTCAAGCAGATCATTGTTCCTTCTTTCCTCAAACATACAAAGAATTTGCTCGGTGGAGGGCGGATTTGGCGGTGGAGGCGGTGGCGGAACGTACGTCTCGGGAGAATGTCCTGCCTGTCGTGCGGAACAATGAATAGGAGTTCCCTCACGAACGTTGCTACTGCTGCCTCCCCTCGTCATCCTATTGTGGATTTTTCCCAAGACAACGCAATCGAGATGAGAAACATCTAAGAATAAATTTGGGGAAAAGCCAGCCACAAATCCCAGAAGAAAGAAAAAGAGCGAAGAAAATATGGCGAATAAAGTCCCAATATAATTATACATAGGCTCATACATGAAAGATAAACAACATGACAGGTTCAACTACTCTCATACATGCAACAAAACATCATGACTTGTACGACTACATCCGTACATAATCCGGACGTCTGCTAATACTCTGAGGTACTACCGCTCTGCTGGTGCTGCGGTGTCCTCCCTTGAGCGGACTCGGATCCTGAACTGACGTGGTTAACAGAAACCTTCGGGTTAAAGGTAACACGACGACGCTGCTTCGAGGGCTCTCCCTCAGGGACAGGGGTAGGATGAAGCATCAGGGCTACATGGGTAGAGAGAAGTAAAACCCACTCAGCAGGAGTACTGAGAGGGTTCACCGTCGAGGTGCCTGAGGTACCCGGGGGAGTAAACGGTGAAATAGGGGAACTAGAACTGGCTGGAATATAGGGAGTAAATCCCAGAGAAGATGGAGTAGTGGCAGATCTAGTAGTGACCAAAGCAGCGGCTAAAGCAGTACGGGCACGAGTCAGCTCTCGAGCCAGCTCGTGGATCATAAGATAGCTCGCAGTGACATAACGAGCAAGGTGGCTAGCAACACTATCAGACTCCGGATCAATGATCTGGAAGCGGACACTACCATTGTCGTGCAGAGAAGGGTAGTAAAAGAAACCTGGATGGTTTTGCATCTGGTCCTCGTTGTAGCAAAGCTCGACAAGGACCTCGAATGCAGCAAACTGGACAGCCTGAGAAGCGGTAGAGGCGTAACTGCTCCGAGAAGTATGAGTGTAAGAGCCGGAATCAGAACTAGTGCGCAGAGTAACCACTACGTGATACTCATACACTGAATCGGCTAGACGCTCCCGGTACACATGATAGACTGGATCGTCTCCGAGGGGGTACATCCGACACCACACGTTGTGAAGAAGGTGTGGTGACGTGTACGGCATCAACTGCAACTGGCACGGATACGATACCGGAGCCATCTACACTCACAACCATTAGCAGGTTAGCATAAAAATATAAATCAAGTGCATGCAATGCAACAATCAGCTACATTAGCTACCGACACTCAACTAAAACTCGTATCTAACGTCCAGTTAACACGTCGTAGTCTAGTGTGGCCTACAGTCAGCGCGGCTCTGATACCAAGTGTTGTGGCACCCCGGCTCAGAGCGACCGGTTTACCCTGCATTTCCAGCCCAGAGACCATGTCTTCTGGCAACACACAACATCTTGGTACAGAAAACAACCGCTTTATTGATGCTAGTGGGTCAGAGTTTATATTACAACAGATGTCGAGGCCGAGCAGTACACACGGTGCGGCTGAACAATATGTACACTATTTAGTGAACATAATGGGGCCTCGATCATATCAACTATGCGGTAGCGGAACAACGTCGTAGTGGTAACTCCATAGCATAGGGACACCGATGTGGACACGATCTAGACTCGAGCAGCGCTCCTTTCCAACGCGATTTTCCTAAAATCTGGCATGACACGCCAGGTCAGTACATTGAATGTACTGCAAGCTCACAACAGGCGTAATCATAATGACAAACAATATCATGATATTTAACCAATTAATAATGCAATAATGTTCCAACATGTTGTGCTCATGCTCTTGGGATAAACGTCCCTCGGGACCAACTTACCAACCGTGATCGTTCTCGGATCACAAAACAAACCACCATCGTGGTCTTAACCAGAGTAACTTGTGATCCTTACGGCGATCACCACCACACCACCATTGTGGTCTTAACCAGAGTAACTTGTGATCCTTACGGCGATCACCACCACACCACCATCGTGAGCTTAACCAGAGTAACTCGTGATCCTTTCGGCGATCACCACCACACCACCATCATGGTGTTAGCCAAAGTAACTCGTGATCCTTTCGACGATCACCACCACGACCCATATTGGGTCTCGAACATCTCGATGGCCTTTCCGCCATCATCATCTGTGCAATGATCATAACTTAGTGTGCATGTTTATTAAACGTTGACTCATGGTGGGACCTACTACGAGTTGTCCGTGACCGTGGACTCGGCTATCGATAGATTATACACTCTGTAGAGGTAGCACACTGTACCCACACCACATAACCCATGGCCTCGCACTCCCATTCGGGTGGACCAACGGCATTCCGACAAAACCCTTCCATTGCCATGACACTCTCCCGGCCACTCCGACCCAATCCCCAGCGGGCTAGTCCTGGGTGGCCCCGTGTCTACCAAAGACACACCGACCACCGTCGTGGCCAAAGCAATCCCACTCGGGGACCCAGTACCAAAATCTCAACAACGGGCACACAAGGTTATGCCTGCTTACCGGGCCAGGGTAAGCATGCCCATAACCTTCCCTAGTTGGAGGCACCGACCAGAGACATGTCAATGGACCGAATCAAGGCCTCCCCACAAAGGCAAATGTGGTTGCACTGGGAAAATCTCGATTCAGCGGCACCATGACCCAGTCAACGATATATTCAAGTTGAGTTATATTCAGGTTCAACTCAAAATAAAAATGACCGGTGTCATAGCATGCCATGAAATGCAATACTACACATGCATCATATAATACAAAAATGACTGTTGTCAACCATATTCACACTAAGCATAAGCATCAACAACTTATCTTACTTTCCGAGTCTCACTTTAACAATATATTTTTTAGCAAGTAACATTATTTTCTCATGCAAGAAAATAACTTCGATTAATTCCTCATGTGCACAACAAAGATTCTACCATCATCACCTCAAGCAAATCCTAATTTCTTTACCAATCAAGTTAGGTTCAAACATTCTGGAAATTAAGTAAAATGGCTACACTAGCACTAAACAGGATATATTCTAGCAAATTTAACTATTTATTTATGCAAGAAAATAACTTTAAGCAATTATTCATACACATAACAACTCATTTTATCATTACCATAATTAGATCATAGCCTCTTTATCAACTAACTAGTTTCAAGGTTCTGTAAATCAAGCATAATACCACCACACACTTTAACAGCATATAAATAACATAATAGTTATTTAAAATGCATGGATTAATCATTTAATTCAAGTAAGAAATCCATCAATATTGAAATGGCACCATGAAAATGTTGATGTGGCTTGCCTTAGTGCAGATGAGGTTCACAAGCCTTCTGGTGATCATCAAGACAAGCCTCACCCTCTGAAAATAATTTTAAACACAAGAAGAAAATATCAAGAACTCTTCTGAAAATCACCAGAAATTCAAGACAGCTCAGAAAAATCTCATTTTTGGTGAGCTGCTAGATTTCCTTGCAAAGAGCATAATGCAAAAAGAATCAATTCATTTGGACTTATGTTTGAAAAGTTATGGCTGTTTGAAGCTCTATGGAATTGAATGAAATTTGAATTTAAATAAACAGACTAGGGGGTGACGTCGAAGGCGTAAAGCCTCGGGGCGCCACCACTCGTACCGCTTCGCGCGCATATAGAGTGGCTGACTAGTGGGCCCCACTAGTTAGGTGAGAAGGAGGGGAGAAGGAAACAGGGGAAGGTCGCGGCTTCACCGGAGCTCTCGCCAGTGACGAGGGCTCCTTGGCCAAAACCAGAGGGAGGGAATGAGAGAGGGGGTTGAGGCGCACCTGCCCGTACCCGTAGCATAGCTAGGGGCGGTCGGACGATGTCAGAATCTTCCTCGCAAACGGAGGTAGATGGCGGGGGTCGCCGGAGATGAAGAAGACAGCGAGCAGAGGCAGCTCCAGGGGCTCCAGGGGGAAGGGATGGCTTCTCCGGAGAGAGGTGGATGCCCTGGAAGGATCGCCCTGGCCTGGGAGGGGCTGGAGCTACTACGACGACCAGAGGGGATCGCCGGTGAGCTCGAGCTCGAGGGCGGCGGCCCACGGCCTGCCCGACCGGGCTACGGTTTCCTACGCGTTTGTGGGGTGTGTAGGAGCGGTGGATGGTGCTCGAGGAGGCTGGGGGCGGCTCCATTTATAGGCGAGCGGAGAGGGGGGTTCGGGCTCCGCCGGTGGACACCTGTCCACGGCACCCGGCGACGAGCGGCGTTAGTGAGAGGGGGAGAAGGCGACACAGCTCACGCGGGAACTGTGGGCGAGCAGGGACGAGCACATGAATGAGGGGATGGCGACAAGCACAGTGCGCACCACATTGTTGGGTTGGCCGGACCGTGCCCGTGCTCGCTGCGGTGAGCTCCGGTGTCGGCGAGCGCCAGGGAGGAGTAAATGGTGTTGAGACAATGATGGTGGCGAGGTTTGGCACGCTTAGGCAGGCGGGGAAGCAAGCACACGAGAAACAGAGGCTCAGGCACGTCGCAGAGCGCGTCGGCTGCATGCCAGCACGCCTGGACGAACGCGGTCACCACGTGAACTATGACCTCATGCCGACCTAAGCCCAAACTCGATGTCTGGCACGTTTTTCCTGGTAGTTTTGAAATTTACCATGCATTGGTTTGGCTCCAGGTGCAGTAGAGAAGATTTCACACGCCAGGTAAGCTTCTGATCAGTAACTTTGAGGTGTTACCGAGGTTAAATGGCTGCGAGTTGGGGGCTATGCTTTGGAGGCTAGCCATCATCTACTAAGGTGATGATGCACAAGAAAATTCAGGCACAAGGGAGCAAGTAAAATGGTAGTTGTTGAAACCACCATTTCTGTCCAGAATAGAAAATATTTTCTGTAGCAAAAATATTGAAAAAAGTGATGAAATATTTTTACTGAGGAAGGTGCCCTAGGGTTCAAAGAATATTTGGGAATTTTCTCAGATTTTTGTGGGTCATAAAAATGAGGGTTGCTTTGGAGCTCATTGAACTAGCTAGGGTTTTAGAGAAGAAAATGAATATTTTTCATTTAAGAAAAATATTCCCAAGATTACTCTGAGATGGATCAGAAGGGGAATGATGATTAGAGAGGGGAATGATGCACTTGGGTGAAAGCCAAGGGTACCCAAGTGTTTAAGTCCATAAGAAAAGATTCAGAAACCCCAACTTTCAAAATAAATCCAAATGAAAATCAGGAAAATAAGAGAGAGCAAAATCAGGCTGTCACAATGATAAATGTTTATTACTCATGCTAGAATTGTATTAATTAGAAACTTAGTACATGTGTGAATACATAGACAAACAAAGTGTCACTAGTATGCCTCTACTTGACTAGCTCGTTAATCAAAGATGGTTAAGTTTCCTAGCCATAGACATGAGTTGTCATTTGATGAACGGGATCACATCATTAGAGAATGATGTTATTGACTTGACCCATCTGTTAGCTTAGCACTATGATCGTTTAGTTTATTGCTATTGCTTCCTTCATAACTTATACATGTTCCTATGACTATGAGATTATGCAACTCCTGAATACCGGAGGAACACTTAGTGTGCTATCAAACATCACAATGTAACTGGGTGATTATAAAGATGCTCTATAGGTGTCTTCGATGGTGTTTATTGAGTTGGCATAAATCGAGATTAGGATTTGTCACTCCGATTGTCGGAGACGTATCTCTGGGCCCTCTCGGTAATGCACATCACTATAAGCCTTGCAAGCAATGTGACTAATGAGTTAGTTGCAGGATGATGCATTATGTAACGAATAAAGAGACTTGCCGGTAATGAGATTGAACTAGGTATGATGATACCGACGATCGAATCTTGGGCAAGTAACATATCAATGACAAAGGGAACAACGTATGTTGTTATGCTATTTGACCGATAAAGATCTTCGTAGAATATGTAGGAACCAATATGAGCATCCACGTTCCGCTATTGGTTATTGACTTGAGATGAGTCTCGGTCATGTCTACATAGTTCTCGAACCCGTAGGGTCCGCACGCTTAACGTTCGGTGACGATCGGTATTATGAGTTTATGTGTTTGATGTACCGAAGGTTGTTAGGAGTCCCGAATATGATCGCGGACATGACGAGGAGTCTCAAAATGGTCGAGACATAAAGATTGATATATTGGACGATGTTATTCGGACACCGGATGAGTTCTGGGTGTCACCGGATAAATATCGGAGTGCCAGAAGGGTTATCGGAACCACCGGGGAAGTTATGGGCCTTAAGGGAGATAGAGGGAGCAGCCAAGGGCTGGCTGCGCGCCCCCCATGGGCCTAGTCCGAATTGGACTAGGGGGAGGTGCGGCGCCCCCTCCTTCCTTCTCCTTCCCCTCTCCTTCCTTCTTCTCGTAGTAGTACTAGAAAAAGGGGGAATCCAACTCCCACTAGGAGTAGGATTGCCCCCCTTGGGCGCGCCCTATGAGGGCCGGCCGACCTCCCCGTTGCTCCTTTATATACGGGGGCAGGGGGCAACCCATAGACACACAAGTTGATCTTAGCCGTGTGCGGTGCCCCCTCCACAGATTTCTACCTCGGTCATATTGTCGTAGTGCTTAGGCAAAGCCCTGCGTCGGTAACTTCATCATCACCATCATCACGCTGTCGTGCTGACGAAACTCTCCGTCAACCTCAGCTGGATCTAGAAGTTAGAGGGACGTCACCGAGCTAAACGTGTGAAGATCGCGGAGGTGTCGTGCATTCGCGAAGACGTTCGACTACATCAACCGAGTTACTTAACGCTTCCGCTTTCGGTCTACGAGGGTACGTGGACACACTCTCCCCGCTCGTTGCTATGCTTCTCCTAGATAGATCTTGCATGATCGTAGGAAAATTTTGAAATACTACGTTCCCCAATAGGGGCATCCGAGCCAGGTCTATGCGTAGATGTTATATGCACGAGTAGAACGCAAAGAGTTGTGGGCGATAATAGTCATATTTCTTACCAGCATGTCATACTTTGATTCGGCGGTATTGTTGGATGAAGCGGCCCAGACCAACATTACATGACCGCGTTCATGAGACTGGTTCTACCGCCGTGCTTTGCACACAGGTGGCTAGTGGGTGTCTGTTTCTCCCACTTTAGTTGAATCGAGTGTGACTACGCTCGGTCCTTGTTGAAGGTTAAAACAGCAAACTTGACGAAAAATCGTTGTGGTTTTAATGCGTAGGTAAGAACGGTTCTTGCTAAGCCCGCAGCAGCCATATAAAACTTGCAACAACAAAGTAGAGGACGTCTAACTTGTTTTTGCAGGGCATGTTGTGATGTGATATGGTCAAGACGTGATTATATAAATTGTTGTATGAGATGATCATGTTTTGTAACACAGTTATCGGCAACTGGCAGGAGCCATATGGTTGTCGCTTTATTGTATGAATGCAATCGCCATGTAATTTCTTTACTATATCACTAAGCGGTAGCGATAGTCATGGATGCAATACTTGGCGAGACAGCAACAATGCTTCGATGGAGATCAAGGTGTCAAGCCGGTGACAATGGTGATCATGACGGTGCTTTGGAGATGGAGATCAAAGGCACAAGATGATGATGGTCATATCATATCACTTATATTGATTGCATGTGATGTTTATCCTTTATGCATCTTATTATTGCTTAGTACGATGGTAGCATTATAAGATGATCTTTCACTAAATTTCAAAGTGTTCTCCCTGAGTATGCACCGTTGCTACAGTTCGTCGTGCTGAGACACCATGTGATGATCGGGTGTGATAAGCTCTACGTTCACATACAACGGGTGCAAGCCAGTTTTGCACACCCTGAATACTCAGGTTAAACTTGATGAGCCTAGCATATGCAGATATGGCCTCGAAACACTGAGGACGAAAGGTCGAGTGTGAATCATATAGTAGATATGATCAACATAGTGATGTTCACTATTGAAAACTACTCCATCTCACGTGATGATGAGACATGGTTTAGTTGATATGGATCACGTGATCACTTTGATGATTAAAGGCATGTCTATCTAAGTGGGAGTTCTTAAGTAATATGATTAATTGAACTTTAATTTATCATGAACTTAGTACCTGATAGTATTTTGCATGTCTATGTTGTTGTCGATAAATGGCCCGTGCCATTGTTCCGTTGAATTTTAACACGTTCCTAGAGAAAGCTAAGTTGAAAGATGATGGTAGCAATTACACAGACTGGGTCCACAACTTAAGGATTATCCTCATTGCCGCACGAAGGAATTATGTCCTAGAAGCACCGCTGGGTGCCAAACCCACTGCAGGAGCAACGCCAGATGTTATGAATGTCTGGCAGAGCAAAGCTGATGACTACTCGATAGGTCAGTGTGCCATGCTTTACAGCTTAGAACCGGGACTTCAACGACGTTTTGAACGTCATGGAGCATATGAGATGTTCCAGGGGTTGAAGTTAATATTTCAAGCAAACACCCGGATTGAGAGATATGAAGTCTCCAATAAGTTCTATAACTGCAAAATGGAGGAGAATAGTTCTGTCAATGAGCATATACTCAGAATGTCTAGGTACCACAATCACTTGACTCAGCTGGGAGTTAATCTTCCAGTTGACAGTGTCATTGATAGAGTTCTTCAATCACTGCCACCAAGCTACAAGAGCTTCATGATGAACTACAATATGCAAGGGATGGATAAGACGATTCCCAAGCTCTTCGCAATGCTAAAGGCTGCGGAGCTAGAAATCAAGAAGGAGCATCAAGTGTTGATGGTCAATAAGACCACTAGTTTCAAGAAGAAGGGCAAAGGGAAGAAGGGGAACTTCAAGAAGAATGGAAAACAAGTTGCTACTCAAGTGAAGAAGCCCAAGTCTGGACCTAAGCCTGAGACTGAGTGCTTTTACTGCAAAGGGACTGGTCACTGGAAGCGGAACTGCCCCAAGTATTTGGCGGAGAAGAAGGATGGCAAAGTGAAAGGTATATTTGATATACATGTTATTGATGTGTACCTTACTAATGCTCGCAGTAGTGCCTGGGTACTTGATACTGGTTCTGTTGCTAATATTTGCAACTCGAAATAGGGGCTACGGATTAAGTGAAGATTGGCAAAGGACGAGGTGAAGATGCGCGTGGGAAATGGTTCTAAAGTCGATGTGATCGCCGTCGGCACGCTACCTCTACATCTACCTTCGAGATTAGTTTTAGACCTGAATAATTGTTATTTGGTGCCAGCATTAAGCATGAACATTATATCTGGATCTTTTTTGATGCGAGATGGTTCTTCATTTAAATCAGAGAATATGGTTGTTCTATTTATATGAGTAATATCTTTTATGGTCATGCACCCTTGATGAGTGGTCTATTTTTACTAAATCTTGATAGTAGTGATACACATATTCATAGTATTGAAGCCAAAAGATATAAGTTTAATAATGATAGTGCAACTTATTTGTGGCACTGCCGTTTAGGTCATATTGGTGTAAAGCGCATGAAGAAACTCTATGCTGATGGGCTTTTGGAATCACTTGATAATTTATCACTTGATGCTTGCGTACCATTCCTCATGGGCAAGATGACTAAGATTCTGTTCTCCGGAACAACGGAGCGAGCAACAGACTTGTTGGAAATAATACATACTGATATATGCGGTCCGATGAGTGTTGATGCTCGCGGCGGGTACCGTTATTTTCTGACCTTCACAGATGCTTTGAGCAGATATAGGTATATCTAATTAATGAAACATAAGTCTGAAACATTTGAAAGGTTCAAAGAATTTCAGAGTGAAGTGGAAAATCACCGTAACAAGAAAATAAAGTTTCTACGATCTGATCGTGGAGGAGAATATTTGAGTTATGAGTTTAGTCTTCATTTGAAACAATGCGGAATAGTTTTGCAACTCACGCCACCTGGAACACCACAGCGTAATGGTGTGTCCGAACGTTGTAATCGTACTTTTTTAGATATGGTGCGATCTATGATGTCTCTTACTGATTTACTGCTATCGTTTTGGAGTTATGCTTTAGAGACAACTACATTCAATAGGGCACCATCTAAATCCGTTGAGACGATGCCATATGAACTATGGTTTGGCAAGAAGCCCAAGTTGTCGTTTCTTAAAGTTTGGGGTCGCGATGCTTATGTGAAAAAGCTTCAACCTGATAAGCTCGAACCCAAATCGGAGAAATGTGTCTTCATAGGATACCCAAAGGAGACTGTTGGTACACCTTCTATCACAGATCCAAAGGCAACATATTCGTTGCTAAGAATGTATCCTTTCTAGAGAAGGAGTTTCTCTCGAAAGAAGTGAGTGGGAGGAAAGTATAACTTGATGAGGTAACTGTTCCTGCTCCCTTATTGGAAAGTAGTTCATCACAGAAATCAGTTCCAGTGATTCCTACACTAGTAAGTGAGGAAGCTAATGATAATGATCATGAAACTTCTGATCAAGTTACTACCAAACCTCGTAGGTCAACCAGAGTAAGATCCGCACCAGAGTGGTCCGGTAATCTAGTTCTAGAGGTCATGTTACTTGATCATGATGAACCTACGAACTATGAGGAAGCGATGATGAGCCCAGATTCCGTGAAATGGCTTGAGGCCATGAAATCTGAGATGGGATCCTTGTATGAGAACATAGTGTGGACTTTGGTTGACTTGCCCGATGATCGGCAAGCCATAGAGAATAAATGGATCTTCAAGAAGAAAACTGACGCTGACGATAATATCACTGTCTACAAAGCTCGACCTGTTGCGAAAGGTTTTCGACAAGTTCAAGGAGTTGACTACGATGAGACCTTCTCACCTGTAGCGATTCTTAAGTCTGTCTGAATCATGTTAGCAATTGCCGCATTTTATGATTATGAAATTTGGCAAATGGATGTCAAAACTGCATTCCTTAATGGATATCATAAAGAAGAGTTGTATATGATGCAACCAGAAGGTTTTGTCGATCCAAAAGGTGCTAAAAAGTGTGCAAGCTCCAGCGATCCATTTATGGACTGGTGCAAGCCTCTTGGAGTTGGAATATACGTTTTGATAGTGTGATCAAAACGTATGGTTTTATACAGACTTTTGGAGAAGCATGTATTTACAAGAAAGTGAGTGGGAGCTCTGTAGCATTTCTAATATTATATGTGGATGACATATTGTTTATCGAAAATGATATTGAATTTCTGAATAGCATAAAAGGATACTTGAATAATAATTTTTCAATGAAAGACCTCGGTGAAGCTGCTTATATATTAGGCATCAAGATCTATAGAGATATATCAAGACGCTTAATTGGACTTTCACAAAGCACATACCTTGATAAAGTTTTGAAGAAGTTCAAAATGGATCAAGCAAAGAAAGGGTTCTTGCCTGTGTTACAAGGCGTGAAGTTGAGTCAGACTCAATGCCCGACCAATGCAGAAGATAGAGAGAAAATGAAAGTCATTCCCTATGCTTCAGCCATATGTTCTATCATGTATGCAATGTTGTGTACCAGACCTGATGTGTGCCTTGCTGTTGGTTTAGTAGGGAGGTACCAAAGTAATCCAGGAGTGGATCACTAGACAGCGGTCAAGAACATCCTGAAATACCTGAAAAGGACTAAGGATATGTTTCTCGTTTATGGAGGTGACAAAGAACTCGTCGTAAATGGTTACGTCGATGCAAGCTTTGACACTAATCCGGATGACTCTAAGTCACAAAATGGATACGTATTTATATTAAATAGTGGAGCTATCAGTTGGTGCAGTTCCAAGCAGAGCGTCGTGGCGGGATCTACATGTGAAGCGGAGTACATAGCTGCTTCAGAAGCAGCAAATGAAGGAGTCTGGATGAAGGAGTTCATATCCGATCTAGGTGTCATACCTAGTGCATCGGGTCCAATGAAAATCTTTTGTGACAATACTGGTGCAATTGCCATGGCAAAGGAATCCAGATTTCACAAGAGAACCAAGCACATCAAGAGATGCTTCAATTCCATCCGCGATCAAGTCAAGGAGGGAGACATAGAGATTTGCAAGATACATACAGATCTGAATGTTGCAGACCCGTTGACTAAGCCTCTCTCACGAGCAAAATATGATCAGCACCAAGACTCCGTGGGTGTTAGAATCATTACTGTGTAATCTAGATTATTGACTCTAGTGCAAGTGGGAGACTGAAGTAAATATGCCCTAGAGGCAATAATAAAGTTGTTATTTATATTTCCTATATCATGATAAATGTTTATTATTCATGCTAGAATTGTATTAACTGGAAACTTAGTACATGTGTGAATACATAGACAAACAAAGTGTCACTAGTATGCCTCTACTTGACTAGCTCGTTAATCAAAGATGGTTAAGTTTCCTAGCCATAGACATGAGTTGTCTTTTGATGAACGGGATCACATCATTAGAGAATGATGTGATTGACTTGACCCATCCGTTAGCTTAGCACTATGATCGTTTAGTTTATTGCTATTGCTTTCTTCATAACTTATACATGTTCCTATGACTATGAGATTATGCAACTCCTGAATACCGGCGGAACACTTAGTGTGCTATCAAACATCACAACATAACTGGGTGATTATAAAGATGCTCTACAGGTGTCTCCGATGGTGTTTGTTGAGTTGGCATAAATCAAGATTAGGATTTGTCACTCCGATTGTTGGAGAGGTATCTCTGGGCCCTCTCGGTAATGCACATCACTATAAGCCTTGCAAGCAATGTGACTAATGAGTTAGTTGTGGGATGATGCATTACGAAACAAGTAAAGAGACTTGCCGGTAACGAGATTGAACTAGGTATGATGATACCGATGATCGAATCTCGGGCAAGTAACAAACCGATGACAAAGGGAACAGCGTATGTTGTTATGCGGTTTGATTGATAAACATCTTCGTAGAATATTTAGGAACCAATATGAGTATCCAGGTTCCGCTATTGGTTATTGACCGGATATGAGTCTCGGTTGATACGTCTCCAATGTATCTATAATTTTTTATTGTTCCATGCTATTATATTATCCGTTTTGGATGTTTAATGGGCTTTAATATACCTTTTTATATTATTTTTGGGACTAACCTACTAACCAAAGGCCCAGTGCAAATTGCTATTTTTTGGCTATTTTAGTGTTTCGCAGAAAAGGAATATCAAATGGAATCCAAATGGAATGAAACCTTCGGCAGAGTTATTTTTGGAACAAACGTGATCCAGGAGACTTGTAGTGGACGTCAAGAAAGAAGTGAGGAGGCCATGAGGCAGGGAGGCGCGCCCAGGGGGATAGGCACGCCCCCACCCTCGTGGGCCCCTCGCAGCTCCACCGACGTACTTCTTCCTCCTATATATACCCATATACCCTGAAAACATCCAGGAGCACCACGAAACCCTATTTCCACCGCCGCAACCTTCTGTACCCGTGAGATCCCATCTTGGGTCCTTTTCCGGCGCTCTGCCGGAGGGGGAATCGATCACGGAGGGCTTTTACATCAACACCATAGCCTCTCCGATGATGTGTGAGTAGTTTACCACAGACCTTCGGGTCCATAGTTATTAGCTAGATGGCTTGTTCTCTCTCTTTGGATATCAATACAAAGTTCTCCTCGATTCTCTTGGAGATCTATTCGATGTAACTCTTTTTGCGGTGTGTTTGTCGAGATCCAATGAATTGTGGGTTTATGATCAAGATTATCTATGAACAATATTTGATTCTTCTCTGAAATCTTTTATAAATGATTTAAATATCTTTGCAAGTGTAGCGACCCGACCTTAGACGGTCAAGTCTCTGTGCTTAAGTGTCATCCCTGGATCGGTATGCTGACACACACAGTACTCGAGGATTTATAACAGAGGTAAATCACATGTATAAAGTAATGTAAATACTATTACCTCAATCCAAAAGGCGGAAGTAACAACAAGGTTGCAAAGTTGAGTGTAGAAATCGTAACCCTAACGTATCACTTACTCGTCATAAGAAAATTCTGCAACATGAGACATTGCAGCCACAAAGGGTCAGTACATTGAATATACTAGCAAATTCACACCATAGGATAATGATGAATAATAACTATCACTACATGCATATATGGCTGGTGGAGGCTCTATAGTTATAATGTTTTTGCGAAAAGCCAATTTTTCCCTACTGCAAAGGAATATAATTTATTTAACTACAAAGTTGGTTGAAAAAAATATTGAGAAGGTTCCTCCAACTCAATCCCAAATTAACATCAATAAACCAACAAATTATTTAAGTAACATGATGAGATCAATATGATAATCCAAGAACTAGATACTCAAGATGTCCATAACCGGGGACACGACTAACCATGATTAGTTTGTACACTCTGCAGAGGTTTGCGCACTTTTCCCCACAAGACTTGATCTCCTCCGTTAGATTTCTCGCACTACAGGGTGTTTGAGAAACGGATGACCGAGACACAGTCTTTCAGAAGCATTAACTCTCTACCCCGGATAGACTATACCACCTACAACCCACTACATCTGCTAGTCTACCTCTTCAAGAGCTTCACGCAACTTACTCAACTATGTTAGAGCACATAATAGCTTGTGGCTGCACACGGATGTTTCTAGCATGAATAATCTTATGATCCCTTTGAGCCTGGGTGGCATTCCATAGGGTGATCACACGGGTCCTCCGGGATCCCCTTGGGCAAACACTGGGTTCTCCAGGTGCCCGGGCAAACCACTGGGTGCTCCAGGGTGCCCCAACCAATCCACCCAGATGTGTATTAAAGTAGCCACCTTAAGTTAACCATTAAATAATAACTCTCACATCTGTCATGAATTCTCTCAAACCAATCCACGTCTACGAGCATAACATAGCAATATGAGCATAACGTAAAAGTAACTCCCAAGGTTTGAATGCAGGGCAATAGGTTCCCACCTCATCAACTACTTCCCAATACCCACATGTTATCAATCCTACTCATGCAATGTTTGAGGGTGAAACTAATGCATAAAAACTAGGTATGAAAGGGATATGATCAAAGTGTGAACTTGCATGTACTGTTGATGAAGATGATTCGCACTCAAAACTCTTGACAGTTCTACTCGTCACACTCTGGTCAATCTATCGTAAGCAAGCAATAGTAACCACACATAAGCAATCACTCAAAAGATCGGAAAGAACAAAGAAGACAATTCAGAAAACATCAAAACCAAGAAAATAACTCTTGCAACATAAAACAATTTCTAACAGTACCAAAATTATGTGAATTTGGCCTTATCAGAAAGTTTAGGTCAAGAGCTTCGATTTGCAAAAAGAATGAACCAAATTGGAGTTACGAAACTCAAATTACGATCAAACGAGGTTTGAATACAAATATGTTTGAATTCAAATTTTAAAACTTTCAAAAACATGTTAAGTTGTTTTACTGGATAAAGAAGATCATAACGAAGAAGTGGGCATTGGTTTCGTTGGATTTGGACAAACGAGTAAAAAGTAGTGACCATTTGAAGTACAGGGACTAATCTATAAATAAAGTATTCACGGATGGTTCCCTGGCCGAATTTAAAAAGAAAAAGGAAAATCTACAGAACGAACGTTCGCTGCAGAACGCTAACTGACGAATCTGTTCACTGCTGAACCTAACCTAATGAACGTTCGCTAAATAGATAGTAAAGAAAAAAACAAGTTATATATATAAAAAATGAAACGAAAACCGGTCGGTTTTATTACCGGTTCGGGCGGTTCGACGAAACCGTCAGGTCGGCCAAAAAAACCGGTGAGACCCGGCGGCTAGGGCATGTCCGACGAGTCCGGCGAACGGCGACGGACGGCTCCGGTGAGCGGGGCGTCGGCGGCGTCGGCGCTGCGCGGCGCGGTGGATTGCGGCGGAGGCGGCAGCAAACGGGCGACGCGGGCGGAGGAGAGGCAGCGGTGGCGGCGACAGAAGGCGGCGGGGTTTGCGGCACGGGCGGCGGGATGCGAGGCGAGGGAAGAGGAGAGACGGGGCCCGTGGCTCCGGCTTTATAGGAGGGCGGGGCGGCTCCGAGGTGGCGTGGGGAAGGGGGCAGAGGAGAGGTGGTGGCGGGAGTCCGGGCGGCGTACGGCGGCGGCGACGCCGTGCGGGTGCGGGAGTCCGTCCCGAGCTCGGGGACCAGCGGGGCGCGGCGCTGGGCTGGGCCGGCTGGCTAGGCTTCGGCCCAGTTGGCCCGCGGGGAAAGAAGTCTCTTTTTTTAAACGTTTTCTCAGACAAATAAAATAAAATAAAAAATATTATATAGGCATATAATATATCAAAAATTTCCGAAAAAGATTGTCCATAACGTGAACATTTCTCTAGTGCCAAATAAAATTCACAAAAATTCAAATAATTCAAACAGTGCTACTTCTACAATAAAACCCAATAAAAATCATTTTAGAAATACCAAAATGATTTCAAAATTATTTCTCTCCAATTTTATAATGTAGGGAATCATTTTACCCTATTTTCGATTTATTTTATTTTTGGAGAAAAATAATTTGAATAAAACCCAAATAACTCCAAATTGAAAATAATTTCAAACGGACTTTAAATTTGATCCTTGTAAACTTCCAACTCGTATTTCATATATTTTGAACAAGTCATTTTATCTTCTCTCATGAAAATCATTGAGTTGCTTAAAGTTTCTGAATTTGAAATATTTCCAAATAAAATTAAAATCTTTTCAAAACCCCCTTTTCATTTAATTAAATGGAAGAAGTCATATCATCTTCTCTCTAGGGTTTTGTATTTGAAAAGAATTTGAATTCACAGGGATCAAAATGCAGAATGAAAGTTTGGGAAAGTCCTTTTATTCCCTCTCATTTAACTTTCAAAAAGTTTCAGATTCACCTACTTTCAGTCAATCAATCACAGAGCAATCAAAACAATCTATTTATTATAACATTCCAAAATTTAGAATTTTGGGATGTTACAAACCTACCACCCTTAAAATGAATCTCGTCCTCGAGATTCGGAGAGGCTAGCAAGAAAAAGGTTAGGGTTTGGGGGTCTCCTTAAAATCCATCAATTGTCGCGGGAGGGGGTCTGGGGTGCTACCACCCTTAGAAGCATGGTTACGGTTCCATTAAAACTCATATACTTCATTCTTATTGTTAACAGTGTCAGTCTTCTCAGATCTTCAAGATAATTCCTTATCCGGGCTCTTTTGGTAGCGGCATAACCTTTTCCTCAATTCTTCTGTCCTTTCATCTTGGTAAGGTTATTCCAAGACTGGATCTTCCTAGCTGACGGGTCTGGCGCCAATACTAAACAACTATCGATATCTCATGGTAGTCAACCATATATGGCTTCTCCTGCAGGAAATGGGTCTGGGTTGAACCTCACCGTATAACCTACGGTTGGCAACAGCTGCCTTGTACAAGGGAAAAATACCTATACCATTCTAAGGTTTAAACAAGGTTTAATATCGTCGTCTCTCTACTATAGGTAAGTCACTCAGATTTACTATCCCGTATAGCAAGGCGGATAATAAGAGTAAGTCAGTATGGTGATCAATCCATCCCGCACCCAAATCATTACCTTGTACATGGTTTAGCAAATCTCGCATTCTAACACTCGGTCATCCTCACAAGCATTGCAGAACTTCTCTTGTCAATGAACTAGGTTCGGATAAATCCATTGATTCTGCAAGCCAAATAAAACATCTATCGTTCCTTCAAAACTCTCAGGTTTTGCGTTACTCCTATAAAATTGCGAGTGGGGCGTCGACGGTGGCGCTACGTGGGGGCGGCGCTGCGCGGCACGGTGGACTGCGGCGGTGGCAGCAGCAAGTGGGCGACGCGGGCGGAGGAGAGGCAGCGGTGGCGTCGACAGAAGGCGGCGGGGTTTGTGGCGCGGGCGGCGGGATGCGAGGCGAGGGAAGAGGAGAGACGGGGACCGGGGCTCCGGCTTTATAGGACGGCGAGGCGGCTCCGAGGTGGCGTGGGGAAGGGGGCAGAGGAGAGGCGGCGGCGGGAGTCCGGGCGGCGTACGGCGGCGGCGATGCCGTGCGGGTGCGGAAGTCCGTCCCGAGCTCGGGGACGAGTGGGGCGCGGCGCGGGGCTTCGGCCCAGTTGGCCCGCGGGGAAAGAAGTCTCTTTTTTTAAACGTTTTCTCAGACAAATAAAATAAAATAAAATAAATATTATATAGGCATATAATATAACAAAATTTTTAGAAAAAGATTGTCTACAACGTGAACATTTCTCTAGTGCCAAATAAAATTCACAAAAATTTCAAATAATTCAAATAGTGCTACTTCTACAATAAAACCCAATAAAAATCATTTTA
The DNA here is from genome assembly GCF_002162155.2 of Triticum dicoccoides. Lineage (NCBI taxonomy): Eukaryota > Viridiplantae > Streptophyta > Magnoliopsida > Poales > Poaceae > Triticum > Triticum dicoccoides. Next base: position 565,192,283 of record NC_041390.1, on the reverse strand, counting down.
GAAATACGAAAATGATTTCAAAATTATTTCTCTCCAGTTTTCTGATGTAGGGAATCATTTTACCTTATTTTCCATTTATTTTATTTTTGGAGAAAAATAATTTGAATAAACCCAAATAACTCCAAATTGAAAATAATTTCAAATGGACTTTAAATATGATACTTTTAAACTTCCAACACGTATTTCATATATTTTGAAGAAGTCATTTTATCTTCTCTCATGAAAAATCATTGAGTTGCTTAAAGTTTCTGAATTTGAAATATTTCCAAATAAAATTCAAATCTTTTCAAAAAGCCCTTTTTATTTAATTAAGTGGAAGAAGTCATATCATCTTCTCTCTAGGGTTTTGTATTTGAAAAGAATTTGAATTCATGGGGATCAAAATGCAGAATGAAAGTTTGGGAAAGTCCTTTTATTCCCTCTCATTTAACTTTAAAAAAGTTTCAAATTCACTCACTTTTAGTCAATCAATCACAGAGCAACCAAAACTATCTATTTATTATAACATTCCAAAATTTAGAATTTTGGGATGTTACAGCAAGTCTCTTCGAATTATCAGTTTGGTTTGGCCTACTAGATTGATCTTTCTTGCAATGGGAGAAGTGCTTAGCTTTGGGTTCAATCTTGCGGTGTCCTTTCCCAGTGACAGCAGGGGCAGCAAGGCACATATTGTATTGTTGCCATCGAGGACAAAAAGATGGGGTTTATATCATATTGCTTGAGTTTATCCCCCTACATCATGTCATCTTGCCTATTACGTTACTCTGTTCTTATGAACTTAATACTGTAGATGTGTGCTGGATAGCGGTCGATGTGTGGAGTAATAGTAGTAGATGCATAATCGATTCGGTCTACTTGTCACAGACGTGATGCCTATATACATGATCGTGCTTATATATTCTCATAAGTATTCACTTTTCTATCAATTGCTCGATAGTAATATGTTCACCCATCGTAGAATTTGCTATCTTGAGAGAAGCCACTAGTGAAACCTATGGCCCCCGGGTCTATCTTCCATCATATTATTTCCATATCAACTTGCCATTTCTATTACCGTTTATTTTGCAATCTTTATTTTCCAATCTATACAACAAAAATACCAAAAAATATTTATCTTATTATCTCTATCAGATCTCACTCTCATAAGTGACCGTGAAGGGATTGACAACCCCTTTATCGCGTTGGTTGCGAGGTTCTTATTTGTTTGTCTAGGTACGAGGGACTTGCATGTAGTCTCCTACTGGATTGATACCTTGGTTCTCAAAAACTGAGGGAAATACTTACGCTACTGTGCTGCATCACCCTTTCCTCTTCAAGGGAAAACCAACGCAAGATCAAGAGGTAGCAAGAAGGATTTCTAACGCCGTTGCCGGGGCGATCTATGCACAAGTCAAGACATACAAAGTACCCATCACAAACTCTTATCCCTCGCATTACATTATTTGCCATTTGCCTCTCGTTTTCCTCTCCCCACTTCACCCTTGCCATTTTATTCGCCCTCCTTTTCCGCTCGCCTCTTTTGCTTACCTCTTGCTTGCTTGTGTGTTGGATTGTTTGCCGCGATGGCTTTACCAAAAAGTGTTGATCCTCACCTTAGAAGGTTGGAAGAAATTGAAAACAACGTTAGAAGTTTTATGTCCTTGAAGTTTGAGCATAATAATTTCTTCAGAAACGAGCTTAAAGAACAAAAAAGTTTTATGGGGTACATGAATAAAGAGCTCAATGATATGTCTAAAGAATTTTTTGGTTTGAAATCTTAGTTCGCTCATCTTGAAAACTCAATAGCCCAAATTTTGGATAAGCAGGCCACCTTAGTTAATAAGATGGCCGCCAAACCGGAAGAACTAGACGATAATAAGGATGAAGATCTAAAAGTGATTGATGTGTCTCCTATTAAATCTTTGTTCTGCAATATGAATCCTGATAATGATGGGACTGGAGATGAGTTAACTTTAGCCAAAAGGCATCCCAATGATTCGGAGTTTTTAGATCTTGATGCAAAAATTGGTAAAAGTGGGATTGAAGAGGTCAAAACTCTACATATCAATGAACCCACTATTTTGGATTTCAAGGAATTTAATTATGATAATTTCTCTTTGATAGATTGTATTTCCTTATTGCAATCCATGCTAAATTCTCCTCATGCTTATAGTCAAAATAAAGCTTTTACCAAATATATAGTTGATGCTTTAATGAAATCTTATGAAGAAAAGCTTGAATTAGAAGCTTCTATCCCTAGAAAACTTTATGATGAGTGGGAACCTACTATTAAAATTAAAATTAAATATCATGAATGCTTTGCTTTATGTGATTTGGTTGCTAGTGTTTCCATGATTCCAAAAACTTTGTGTGATGTGTTAGGTTTCCGTGAATTTGATGATTGTTCTTTAAATTTGCACCTCACGGATTCCACTATTAAGAAACCTATGGGAAGTATTAATGATGTTCTTATTGTTGCGAATAGGAATTATGTGCCCGTAGATTTCATTGTTCTTGATATAGATTGCAATCCTACATGTCCTATTATTCTTGGTAGACCTTTCCTTAGAACGATTGGTGCAATTATTGATATGAAAGAAGGAAACATTAGATTCCAATTTCTGTTAAGGAAAGGCATGGAACACTTTCCTAGAAAGAAAATTAAATTACCTTATTTATCTATTATGAGAGCCACTTATGGATTGCATACCAAAGATGACAATACCTAGATCTATTCTTGTTTTTATGCCTAGCTAGGGGCGTTAAACGATATCACTTGTTGGGAGGCAACCCAATTTTATTTTTGTTTCTTCCTTTTTGGTTCTGTTTAGTAATAAATAATCCATCTAGCTTCTGTTTAGATGTGGTTTTATGCTTTTAATTAGTGTTTGTGCCCAGTAGAACCTTCGGGAAGACTTGAGGGAAGTTTATGTGATCCTGCTATAAAAAACAGAAACTTTAGCGCTCACGAGATTTGCTTCCATTTTTTCTGGAGAGTGCGATCAGGTTGATTCTTTTTGCAGATTATTAATAGACAAATTCCTCACGTCAACCAATTTATTTCAGAATTTTTGGGGTTACAGAAGTATTCGAAACCTACAGATTACTACAGACTGTTCTGTTTTTGACAGATTCTGTTTTTCGTGTGTTGTTTGCTTATTTTGATGAATCTATGGCTAGTATCGGGGGGTATGAACCACAGAGAAGTTGGAATACAGTAGGTTTAACACCAATATAAATAAAGAACGAGTTCATTACAGTACCCTGGAGTGGTGGTTTGTTTTCTTATACTAAGGGAGCTCATGAGATTTTCTGTTGAGTTTTGTGTTGTGAATTTTTCAAGTTTTGGGTAAAGATTTGATGGATTTTGGAATAAGGAGTGGCAAGAGCCTAAGCTTGGGGATTCCCAAGGCACCCCAAGGTAAAATTCAATGACAACCAAAATCCTAAGCTTGGGGATGCCCCGGAAGGCATCCCCTCTTTCGTCTTCGTCCATCGGTAACTTTACTTGATGCTATATTTTTATTCACCACATGATATGTGTTTTACTTGGAGCGTCTTGTATGATTTGAGTCTTTGCTTTTTTAGTTTACCACAATCATCCTTTATGTACACACCTTTTGGAGAGACACACATGAATTGGAATTTATTAGAATACTCTATGTGCTTCACTTATATCTTTTGATCTAGATAATTTTGCTCTAGTGCTTCACTTATATCTTTAAGAGCACGGTGGTGGTTTTATTTTATAGAAATTATTGATCTCTCATGCTTCACTTATATTATTTTGAGAGTCTTTTAGAACAGCATGATAATTTGCTTTGGCTATAAAATTAGTCCTAACATGATAGGCATCCAAGATGGGTCTGATAAAAACTTTCATAAAAAGTGCATTGAATACTATGAGAAGTTTGATACTTGATGATTGTTTTGAGATATGAAGATGGTGATATTAGAGTCATGCTAGTTGAGTAGTTGTGAATTTGATAAATACTTGTTCTAAAGTTTGTGATTCTCGTAGCATGCACATATGGTGAACCGTTATGTGATGAAGTCGGAGCATGATTTATTTATTGATTGTCTTCCTTATGAGTGGCGGTTGGGGACAAGCGATGGTGTTTTCCTAGCAATCTATCCCCCTAGGATCATGTGTGTAGTACTTTGTTTTGATAACTAATAGATTTTTGCAATAAGTATGTGAGTTCTTTATGACTAATGTTGAGTCCATGGATTATACGCACTCTCACCCTTCCACCATTGCTAGCCTCTCTAGTACCGCGCAACTTTCGCCATTACCATACACCCACCATATACCTTCCTCAAAACAGCCACCATACCTACCTATTATGGCATTTCCATAGCCATTCTGAGATATATTTCCATGCAACTTACCACTGTTCCGTTTGTTATGACACGTCATATTATTGTCATATTGCTTTGCATGATCATGTAGTTGACATCGTATTTGTGGAAAAGCCACCTTTATAATTCTTTCATACATGTCACTCTTGATTCATTGCATATCCCGGTACACCGCCGGAGGCATTCACATAGAGTCATATTTTGTTCTAGTATCGAGTTGTAATTTTTGAGTTGTAAGTAAATAAAAGTGTGACGATCATCATTATTAGAGCATTGTCCCAAGTGAGGAAAGGATGATGGAGACTATGATTCCCCCACAAGTCAGGATGAGACTCCGGACGAAAAGAAAAAGAGAGAGAGAAAGGCCATAAAAATAGAGGGCCCAAAAAAGGAAAAGAAAAAAGAAAAAAATGAGAGAAAAGGAGAGAAGGGACAATGCTACTATCCTTTTACCACACTTGTGCTTCAAAGTAGCACCATGATCTTCATGATAGAGAGTCTCCTATGTTGTCACTTCCATATACTAGCGGGAATTTTACAATATAGAACTTGGATTATATATTCCAATGATGGGCTTCCTCAAAATGCCCTAGGTCTTCATGAGCAAGCAAGTTGGATGCACACCCACTTAGTTCTTTTGTTGAGCTTTCATACACTTATAGCTCTAGTGCATCCGTTGCATGGCAGTCCCTACTCACTCACATTGTTATCTATTGATGGGCATCTCCATAGGCCGTTGATATGCCTAGTTGATGTGAGACTATCTTCTCCTTTTATCTTCTCCACAACCACCATCCTATTCCACCTATAGTGCAATGTCCATGGCTCACGCTCATATATTGCGTGAAGATTGAAAAAGTTTAAGAACATCAAAAGTATGAAACAATTGTTTGGCTTGTTATGGGGTTGTGCATGATTTAAATATTTTGTGTGGTGAAGATGGAGCATATCCAGACTATATGATTTTGTAGGGATAACTCTCTTTGGCCATGTTGTTTTGAGAAGACATGATTGCTTTGTTAGTATGCTTGAAGTATTATTATTTTTATGTTAATATTAAACTTTTGTCTTGAATCTTTCAGATCTGAACATTCATGCCACAATAAAGAAAATTACATTGAGACCTATGCTAGGTAGCATTCCACATCAAAAATTCTATTTTTATCATTTACCTACTCGAGGACGAGTAGGAATTAAGCTTGGGGATGCTTGATACGTCTCCAACGTATCTATAATTTTTTATTGTTCTGTGCTATTATATTATCTGTTTTGGATGTTTAATGGGCTTTAGTATACCTTTTTACATTATTTTTGGGACTAACCACTAACCAAAGGCCCAGTGCAAATTGCTATTTTTTTGCCTATTTCAGTGTTTCGCATAAAAGGAATATCAAACGGAATGAAACCTTCAAGAGAGTTATTTTTGGAACAAACGTGATCCAGGAGACTTGGAGTGGACGTCAAGAAAGAAGCGAGGAGGCCACCAGGCAGGGAGGCGCGCCCCTACCCTCGTGGGCCCCTCGCAGCTCCACCGACGTACTTCTTCCTCCTATATATACCCATATACCCCAAAAACATCCAGGAGCACCACGAAACCCTATTTCCACCACCGCAACCTTCTGTACCCGTGAGATCCCATCTTGGGGCCCTTTTCGGCGCTCTGCCGGAGGGGGAATGGATCATGGAGGGCTTGTACATCAATACCATAGCCTCTCTGATGATGTGTGACTAGTTTACCACATACCTTCGGGTCCATAGTTATTAGCTAGATGGCTTCTTATCTCTCTTTGGATCTCAATACAAATTTCTCCTCGATTCTCTTGGAGATCTATTTGATGTAATTCTTTTTGCGGTGTGTTTGTCGAGATCCGATGAATTGTGGGTTTATGATCAAGATTATCTATGAACAATATTTGATTCTTCTCTGAAATCTTTTATGCATGATTTAAATATCTTTGCAAGTCTCTTCGAATTATCAGTTTTGTTTGGCCTACTAGATTGATCTTTCTTGCAATGGGAGAAGTGCTTAGCTTTGGGTTCAATCTTGCAGTGTCCTTTCCCAGTGACAGCAGGGGCAGCAAGGCACGTATTGTATTGTTGCCATCGAGGATAAAAAGATGGCGTTTATATCATATTGCTTGAGTTTATCCCTCTACATCATGTCATCTTGCCTAATGCGTTACTCTGTTCTTATGAACTTAATACTCTAGATGCATGCTGGAGCGGTCAATGTGTGGAGTAAAAGTAGTAGATGCAGAATCGTTTCGGTCTACTTGTTGCCGACGTGATGCCTATATACATGATCATGTTTAGATATTCTCATAAGTATTCACTTTTCTATCAATTGCTCGACAGTAATTTGTTCACCCACGGTAGAATTTGCTATCTTGAGAGAAGCCACTAGTGAAACCTATGGCCTCCGGATCTATCTTCCATCACATTATTTCCATATCAACTAGCTATTTCTATTACCGTTTATTTTGCAATCTTTATTTTCCAATCTATACAACAAAAATACCAAAAATATTTATCTTATTATCTCTATCAGATCTCACTCTCGTAAGTGGCCGTGAAGGGATTGACAACCCCTTTATCGCGTTGGTTGCGAGGTTCTTATTTGTTTGTGCAGGCGCGAGGGACTTGCATGTAGTCTCCTACTGGATTGATACCTTGGTTCTCAAAAACTGAGGGAAATACCTACGCTACTGTGCTGCATCACCCTTTACCCTTCAAGGGAAAACCAATGCAAGCTCAAGAGGTAGCATCGGTCATGTCTACATAGTTCTCGAACCCGTAGGGTCCGCACACTTAATGTTCCATGACGATCGGTATTACGAGTTTATGTGTTTTGATGTACCGAAGGTTGTTCGGAGTCTTGGATATGATCATGGACATGACGAGGAGTCTCGAAATGGTCGATACATAAATATTGATATATTGGACGATTTTATTCCGACACCGGATGAGTTCTGGGGGTCACCGGATAAATATCAAAGTGCCAGAAGGGTTAGCGGAACCACCGGGGAGGTTATGGGCCTTATTGGGCCTTAAGGGAGAGAGAGAGGGAGCAGACAAAGGCTGGCCGCGTACACCCACATGGGCCTATTCCGAATTGGACTAGGTGAGGGAGTCCTGGACTAAGGGTCCTCGGGCGTCCGGCCTGTTATCGATGGGCCGGACCGGTGGGCTGTGAAGACATGAAGGCCGAAGAATTCACGGTGTCTGGATTGGACTCTACTTGGCGTGGAAGGCAAGCTTGGCGACCGAAGATTCCTTCTTATGTAGCCGACTCCATGTAAACCCTAGATCCCCTCGGTGTCTATATAAACCGAAGGGGATAGTCCAGAAAGCATACCACATATACTCATTACCATACCCACATAGGCTAGACTTCTAGGGTTTAGCCATTACGATCTTGTGGTAGATCAACTCTTGTAATGCTCATATTCATCAATATCAATCAAGCAGGACGTAGGGTATTACCTCCATAGAGAGGGCCCGAACCTGGGTAAACATCATGTGCTCGTCTCCTATTACCATCGATCCTAGACGCACAGTTCGGGACCCCCTACCCGGGATCCGCCGGTTTTGACACCGACATTGGTGCTTTCATTAAGAGTTCCACTATGCCATCACCAAAGGGCTCGATGGCCCCTTCGATCGTCAGTAATGACGTTGTCCAGGGAGAAACCTTCCTCCCCGGACAGATCTTCGTATTCGGCGGCTTCGTACTGCGGGCCAACTCGCTTGGCCATCAGGTTAGATTTGGGAGCTAGAATTACGTTGCGGAAATCCGTGGAGACTTGATCTTCAATGGATTCGAGACCGCGGCAACCGCTCCCCGTCGCCCCGATGAACATGGCTTAAACCTGTCATCAGGCCGCATCCAGGAGATAGCTCCCGTAGCAGCTCCGGCCTCAAATCCGGAGCAGTTCAAGTCGTACGAAGATGGGAAGCTCAACCCCATCACGGGGACCACCGATTACGCAGCACACACAGATTCCACTTCGTACGATATCTACATCAATGAAACCCCGGACTCGCCTCCAATGTCGAGCTCCGAACCCTGCGGGCCTGCGTACGCCGAACTCGATCGGTTATCAATCTTCAAGTTCAGCGCCACAGATGTCTTCCAACACTCGCCCATGGGCGACATACTAGACTCGCTAAAAAACCTATCCCTGGCGGGCGACCCGTCTCCGAACTATGTTCAGTTCGAACTTACAGCGGACAACGGAGAATTTTACTTCCCATCCGCCACCCACTTCATAGCCACTATTAAAGATGTAGCCAACACACCTAATCCCCGCGCTGAAGACATTGACGGTATGGACGAGGATGAGGGGCAAGGCCAAAGCTTACTACCTGCTAGACACGGGACACGCACTTCCTGGTATGACGTGTGTATGATAGACACACCTTACGGCGCTCTCGACGATGAGAAGGAGAATCCGGTCGAGGATAAACCGCCTGGTACACAGCCAAGATACCGGCGCTCTGGGCCTCATCTCCCAAGAGAAGACACTCCCAGCACCAGACAAGACGATACTCCGGACAACGAAGACCCTGCTGAGGTAGAATTCGAGTAGGAGGAACGGGAAGACGGGCAAGACAGCCCTGACGAACAGGCCACATGTGGGGACTCGGAGGACAACAACTATCTCCCCCTCTCCGAGGAGGAGGAGATCTTCAGCAATGAGGATTTTACCGCGACAAAGGAACCTCTCGAGCAGGAGCGCTTTAAACGCCAGCTTATAGCCACTGCAGGGAGCTTAAGAAAGAAGCAGCTGCAGCTTCAAGCAAGCCAAGACTTGCTCAATGATAGATGGACCGAGGACTTTGTCGGTGTCAAAACCGGCGGATCTCGGGTAGGGGGTCCCGAACTGTGCGTCTAAGGCTGATGGTAACAGGAGGCGGGGGACACGATGTTTACCCAGGTTCGGGCCCTCTCGATGGAGGTAATACCCTACTTCCTGCTTGATTGATCTTGATGATATGAGTATTACAAGAGTTGATCTACCACGAGATCGTAGAGGCTAAACCCTAGAAGCTAGCCTATGATTATGATTGTTGTTGTCCTACGGACTAAACCCTCCGGTTTATATAGACACCGGAGGGGTCTAGGGTTACACAGAGTCGGTTACAAGGGAGGAGATCTACATATCCGAATTGCCAAGCTTGCCTTTCACGCAGAGGAGAGTCCCACCCGGACACGCGATGAAGTATTCAATCTCGTATCTTCATAGTCCAACAATCCGGCCAAAGTATATAGTCCGGCTGTCCGAGGACCCCCTAATCCAGGACTCCCTCAGTAGCCCCTGAACCAGGCTTCAATGACGATGAGTCCGGCGCGCAGATTGTCGTCGGCATTGCAAGGCGGGTTCTTCTCCAAATCTCGAGTACCTGTTGTAACGAGTAGTGTCCGGCTTCCCATGAATGTTGCACTCCTCGGCTTCTGTGCTTTAATAATGGCTATCTTCCACGTGTCAAGCGAATGCGAGAAGTCGGGGCATTTTTACATTTGCCACCCTAACCATGTAAGTAAATCGTCTATTTAAAGAGTAGAGGATCCTCAGATCCAGATCACACCATCCTCCCATAGCGAGTATCCATCAGAGCGCGCCCGGAAAAGTCCATCCCATCATGGCCGGCCATCCCAGCTCCTCCTCTCGCTCCCGTAGCACTAAGCCAGACAATTGGGAGAAGTGTTCTGTCCCCCACAGCCAATTAGTAGAATTGCAGACCCAGGGGTTTCTCCCTCCTGCGTATATGGTCCCCGCCCGAGCCGGATTAGCCACTTATAATGGCAGGGAGCAAGCAGAGAGGTTTCCCAACCCATCCAGGGGGGAGCGGGTATGCCTTGTCCCTTACTTATTGAGGGGACTCAGATTTCCAATCCATCTGTTCCTCCGCGGGCTCCTGGAGTTCTATGGCCTCCAGCTACATAACTTTACTCCCGCCTCCATATTACACATCGCCGACTACGTCGCCTTTTGCGAGCTGTTTCTGGGCTGTGAAGCTCATTTCGAGCTATGGAAGAGGCTATTCTGCTTCATACCCCGTACACAGGAGGGGTCAATATATCAAGTGGGCGGAGCCAAAATATGGCGCATCGCCGGGACCGGATACCTGTCCGGTACTCCGAAGAAGGCATCCGAAGACTGGCCTTCGGAGTGGTTTTATATGGAGGACGTCCCTCTTCCGGACCCTATTAGGATGGGCCTTCCTGAGTTTAATAATGCCCCTTTGAAGAAACGCCGTAGCTGGCGCCCTCGGAGCCCCTAGGAGGAAGACAACAGAGAGGTCCTTTACCTAATGGGCAGGATAAAACCACTGGCCAAATCAGGACTGGCAATAATCGAGGTTATGTCAATATGTATAATGCGGGGGGTGCAGCCACTTCAGTATCGGGGGAAACCCATGTGGCACTTCAATGGAGAAGACGATGCCACCAGCTGCAGCCGTAAAGGTCCCGACTCCGCCGCTGCTCTAGCGAAAATACTGTCCAATTTATACAAAGGAGAGGAAGAGGAGTTCATCCGCATTAAGCCACAGGATGGATTCTCCATGTACAACCCCCCAAACTGGGTGATCTGCTACCTTTTACTCCAGACCTTCACGCATTCTTCATCATAGATATTTACCTTGCTATTTCATAGCAGGAACTGCGAAAAGCTATGAGGGAGGTCCATAGCCCGTCTCAATAGCCAGAGGACCCTGACCGGGCCCTCGACTCCGGACTCGAAGAAGATCCGGACATATTTGTGGAGCTCATCAACAGGATATTCTATCAGTTAAGTTGCGATGGTGCCTTGGTGGCCATCATAGCCGATTATCCTGGCCTGCTCCCTACATCGCATGTAAGTAAAACCGGAGTCCCAACTTCCGAGAAGGATCCCTTTTTTGCACTTCACCCACCGCACACATATGGTGTCTTACAGGGAAGGCCCTCAGGACGCCATGCCGAACCCGCGGTGACTCACCAACAAGGGGCACCGAAGACAGGTCTGCTTAAAAGGAAGGCGGTCAGGACTGAGCCGCCGTCGCAGAGGTATGAAAAAAACCCTGCTTCGTGGTTGTCGTCTTTAAAATATAATAATGTCCAAGGTTCCTGGCAGAAACAACGCTCGCCGGACCGTGTTCGTAGAGCCTGCCGGCCACGCCTGCACCAGCCGGATTCCAGAGCCAGACTTAGGGGCAGATCCTAACGTGGGGGCAACACCGGATGTTCCTCCTACAGAGGACGCGGATAGGCTGTCGGCTACAAATTCTGGAGTGGAGAGTGCCATGAATCATAGGCGTCGCCGGGCTGTACTCCGCGACCCTGGTTTGTCCGAAGAGGTGTTTGATGCCTTCAACTCGGGAGACACGTACATCCGAGCTGCTCAAAATGGCCTTGTCAGAGCCACGGATCGATATGTAAAGGATATACATGTAAGAAAATCTGATAATTATGTATATCAGTAGCCCCTGAGACTTGAAACAGTTGGCACAACTGATTTAAGGATCATTATATGCGTAGGTTCTTACGGAGAAGAATACCCAGTTTTCTCAAGAGCTGGAGGGGTGCAAAGCCCAACTACGGGCCGCAATTGCCGAAATGGAGGAGTCCAAGAAGGCCCCATCTAGTAATACTTGTCCGGATCGAAAATAATGAAATGACATGTACCAGTTAGTATTCGGCATGCATGCAAATCTAACAATAGATTCTGCAGATGATCCTGGAGTGAATCCAAAGATCAGGCGAGGGGATGAGCAACATGCTCAACGACAGCTAGAGGCTGGCGAGCGCATGCTTACGCGGGTTAGGCAGGAACAAAACAATCTCCAAGATGCCAATACCCGGTTGGGCATTGAACTGAAAAATGTTCGGGCCTAGCTAACTGACTCCGTAAAGGAGAATAAGAGGCTTCAACGCGGCATTTTTAGTAAGTGCTTGAATGAACTTTTATAGAGTTCGGCAAAGAAACCGGCTAACAGAGTAATATCTGTAGGTTTGCTGACGGGTCGTCCCGAAGAGGAGATGCCCGGATCCACGGGCGATCTTCTGCCAGAGCTCTCACAACTGCACGAACAAGTTCGGCAGGTGATGCAGGGCATTGACCAGGCCTTGTGGCCATCCGCCTCCCTGCCAGGAGGCATGGGGGAGCTTGTAGAGATGCTCAAGGGAGCGCGGCGGCGCTTCTGATTATGGAAGATATCTGCCTGCCGACAAGGTGCAAGGGAAGCCTGGGCCATGGTGAAGACGCGAAATACTAAGGCTGACCTGAACCACATGGCCGAGGTCGGACCTATAGGGTATGATGGGAAAGAGATCCCCATTAGTCTAGTATATGACCAGGTAAATTAGCCGCAAAGTATTCCCAACAGGATTGTAGGCTAGACAGCCTGTTGGATGGTATAGAAGAAGAATTTAGTCAGTCTAAGTGACTGTGTACTTCAAGTGACATATTTTGTCCCTAGCCAGATTGTAAATCATTTGTCATGGCGGACCTTTTCGCTTCGTCCTCCGGACCCGACAGTCTGGAGTGTATCCGAATACCCGCTCAGTTATGTAAAAACCGGGGTACGCGTGGAAACCAGGCGTAGGGGTCATAAGTTCTTGAACAGACAAGTACCCAACTAGCTATGTTATATTACATGGATAGTAAGAAACATCTTCCAGGGAGAATAGTTCCGTTAAGGGTTCCTTTCCCTGGGTACGCATGCATTAATGTGCATGTCCGAACTGCGAAAGGAGACACATGATATAAACATCTAGGGGCATGTATTGCAATAAGTAAAAGTCATCCTTTGTTCACCGACCGAATATTCCCTTAAGAACGCTAGCTTTCGGCTTCACCCAGTCTGAGGTACACATCCGGCTATTCCGGCAGTAACAATCGCAGAGGTGCTCCCCTTATGCCCTAGCCGAATTAACGGGAACATAGGGCATAAATACAACAGCCAGGCAACCCAGCTTGGCCAAAACTTAAGTCATATCGATGCATATAATGGCGAAGAAAAGGTACATATAGAAAAGTAACACATGTGCAGGGGGCATAGAGCCTGGAACATAATTATATTAAGCTTCTGTATAAGAAGCCCCCAAGTATAATGAGCATGCATGGCTCGTCAAGATTGTGTAGTAAAGACACATTTTAACCTTTTAAGGCCGTGAAAAAAGCGAAGAAAGAAAGAAAGAAAGACAGATAGCGTATATATACATATATATACATAAACACTATTCTGATCATGGGATGAGAATAATATTCTGATCACAACCTCACCTGCCCCACTAATAGTACGTTGAACTTCCATGTGAACTAGGTTGAACTTCCGCCAACATTGCTCAAATGGGGCTTGCGATATACCATTGGAAAGTTATGGACACCAGTATCATGACCCAACTTAAATTTTTGGCAAAATGCAAGCGGTTTAAGAGCAGTTTTGAAAACCGTTTTTTCTTCACACAAAAAACGTGAATCCTATTTTAGATCGCATTTCTAAACCGTTTATCAAAAAGAGGCATATAATATGGCGTTGGAAAGCTGCTAAAAAACCGCTCCTTCCACATGTTGAAAATTTTCTCTAATTCCCTATGGTTAAAGAGTAATTTGAAAAAACATAAAATTTCGCAAACCGAACACCCGAGTTTGTATTTTTCGATGCCATTTCTAAACGGCTAACCCAATTGAGGCAAATAATATGGCGTTGGAAAGCTTATGAAAATGCGCTACTTTTTTATGTTAAAAGTTTTTTCTAACTTTGAACGGTTTAAAAGTAATTTACAAAACGGTACAAGTCCTACTGAGTTCGTATTTTCGAGCTCATTTTTTAACCGTGTGTCCGAATGCAGCTAATGATATGGCGTTGGAAAGCTTGAAGAAATGCGAAACTTTTTTGTATGTATTGTTGCTCCCAATTCCTTACGGTTTTAAGTCAGTTTTGAAAATGGATAAAAACGTATTTTCCCCGTAATTTCTACAAACTTTATCGGAATGAGACAAATAATATACCGCTGAAAAGCTACGAAAAATGCGGAACTTTTTCATGTTGATGGTTTTCTCTGATTCCTAGCCATTTTCATGTAATTTTGAAAACAACGAGATCATTTGTTTTGCCTTTATCACGAAACAGATTCTTCAAAAATGCACCGCGTGAAGAACCTGAACTTCTCATCGCGTGTACCTGAACTTCACTCTGCTTTTCACGTGCTTTTTTTGCCCGTAGATCTCCATCCACTACTTGTAGCTCTCCATCCACTCATCGAAATTGAGCAAGTTATATACCAGTGGAAAGCTGATGTAAACATGCAACTTTCCCGTGTTGATCGTTTTTTCGTACTCGCGACGATTTTAAAAGTTTTTCATCTCAAATTCATTCACTATAGTAGTCAAACTTTCTGCTGTTTTCACATTGAACTTATGTGGCATATTTTTGTTTGTAATTTTCTTATCCATTTCGCCAGTGTTACACAAATGATATTCTTGTTGTACATACCTCTCTCACAATATTTTTTTTAACTTTCTCCGACCAAGGACTTTAACTTACACAAATGATTTTCCTGTCGTTTTGAAATAAATTAGAAAATGACTTGATCATGATTTCTACCTTCACCGCGAATGGAAATGCACTGTGTGAAGTAGTTGAACTTCTCAGGCATGTCTGTTTGAACTTCACTCTGTTTTTGACATGCTGTTTTTGCACTGCGTGAAGTAGTTGAACTTCCGGGGCAAGTCTGTCTGAACTTCACTCTATTTCACTTTATTGTATTTTTCTTATATGAAATATGCACCATGTAATACATGAACTTCTGGCTGTTATCACTTTGAACTTCTCTCTGATTTGAGATAATTATTCTAAAACATAAAAAATAACATTTTTTATGTATTTTGGACATCTAAATACACGGTGAACCTCTCTCACAAGATTTTTTAAATTTTCCTCGCCGAGTACTTGAACTTCTAGCAACCATTTTTTCTGTTTATGAGTTGTTTTTAAAAGAGCAAAAAATGGTGTTGTGTTTTTTATTTTTTGAACAGGTAAATCCTAGGTTTTAATAAACTCTGAACTTCTCTGTTATTTCAATTTGAACTTCACCTTTTCATATTTTGAGTAAAGAATTGTATTCGATTTTTATACGGAAAAATCAAACATGGAAATACGAGGTGAACCTCTCTCGCAAGAATTTTTGAACTTCCCTGGACAGAGCACTTGAACTTATTTAAACAAACCTTTTATGCTTTTATTTTTCTATATTTTTATTCTCACCTGAAATGCATTCCTTGCAGTACTTGAACTTCTCGTTGGTTTCACTATGAACTTCTGTCACATTTTTGTGTATACATCGAATTACACGCAATTGAAGGTCGGACGTCATTTCCTGGCATTTTAAACCATGTAATTGGAGGTCGGTCGTCCCGCAATATAAATTCTGAACCGTACACGAAGGAATACACGGTGAGCCTCTTTCACACAAACAACATTTTTATGCGTTTTTCCACATGTAAATACACGGTGAGCCTCTCTCACAAGTATTTTTGAACTTCCCCGAGCCAAGCACTTGAACTTCTAGAAAACAATTTTTTTAGACTTTGCTTTTTTATTTTTATTTTGTCATATGAAACACACACCCATGTAGTACGTGAACTTCACGCTGTTATCACCTTAAACCACTCTCTCCTTTTTTTGCCCCAAGTCCTAAAACACTCATCAAAATTGAGCATGCAAATCCAAGGTTTTTATAATCTCTGAACTTCTCTGCTTTTTTAATTTGAACTTCTTAGATTTATTTCTTAGAAAAGAAAAAAAATGTTTTTTTATGTAAACATCATACAACTTTTTTAAAATTGAATTTCATACTTTTCGCATACAAACAAGAAGAATTTGAGTTTTTCGTATACATTGAAGTACTCATTTTTTCGTTTAAAACTCTTGACTTTATTTTTAAAATCAAATTGCTCCAAAAATATTAAATGACAAAATGATGCTACCCTTTAGCAATGAAAAAATGAATTATTATATATATCAAACCACTCTATTTTTTCAATTTTTAAACCACTTTTTGTATTTTTAGAAATGGGAAAATTTTTGAGTTTTTTTAGTAAATTTTGAACTTCTTGGTTATTTTGAACTGAACTTCTTGGTTTATTCGTTAGCAACGGGAAAAATTTGAGATTTTGTAATAAATAATGAACTGCTCCATTTTTCGAAATTGAACTTCTTGATTTATTATTTAGTATCGAGGAAAATCTGAGTTTTTCATGTACATTAAAGTATTATATTTTTTTAAATAAAGTTCTTGGTTTTTTCAATTTGGACTTCTTGGTGTTTATTCATTTGTATCGGAAAAACCCTCGTTTTGTAATAAACATCGTAAAACTTCTTGGATATTTCTAAATTTAACTTCTTGGTTTTTTCGTTAGTAACGGGAAATTTTATGAGAAAAATCTGATTTTTTTGCAGACATCGAACTTCGCCATTTTTTAAATTTGAACTTCTTAGTTTTATTTGCTAGTAATGGGGAAAATCCTTTTCTATAAATATCAAACCGCTCCATTATTTTAATTTGAACTTCTAGATTTTTTATAAAATAGGGGAAACCATTTTTTATAATCACTTTTCAATTATTCCATTTTTAAATTTGAACTTCTTTTATTCTTTAGTAACGAGAGAAAAAAATATGAGTTCTTTATAAACTTTGAACCTCTCTGTTATTTTAATTTAAACTTCTTAGTTTTATTATTTTAAAAAAATATGGTTTTTCAATAAGTATCTAACAATTTTTTTGTGAAAAAAATGAACTTCACATTTTTCTAGTACAAGCAAAAAGAATTTGAGATTTTTGTATACTTCAAAATACTCTGTTTTTGAATTTGAAATTCTTCATTTTATTCTTTAGGAACGAGGAAAATCAAAGTTTTTGAAAACACCGAAACTTCAGAGGTGCAAGTCGTGATGAAATGAACTTTTATGTGTTACGTGTTAGTGTTTAGACCACATATGGAATCAAAGATGGACCAGAGGAATACAACTTCACATTTTCTCATGGCCAACGTCAAGAGGCATAAGCATTAGTCACTTTACGAGATTACAGCTTAGTACTAACTAGCACAAGAGAATCAAAGATGGATCAGATCTTGAATCGACGACGGGTCAGAGGAGCCTGTCGTCTAGAAACCAAGTTCATAACACTACAATCCAGCTCCCAAAATAACCAGCACAAGAGGCATAGGCATTAGTCACTTTACCAGATTACAGCTTAGTACTAACTAGCACAAGAGAATCAAAGATGGATCGGATCTTGAATCGACGACGGGTCATAGGAGCCTGCCGTCTAGAAACCAAGTTCATAACACTACAATCCAGCTCCCAAAATAACAGTAGGACTTGTGGGATTTTATTCCTTTGTTGATGTTTCATCTTTTGCATTTATCCCAAGAAGAACACACCAATCTTCAAGCGGCCCGGTGGCCTGAACTATGAAAGCTTGAAGTATGTGAAATACTGCAAAGAATGCTTGAAGTATGTGAAATACTGCAACTAGTCAGTGGCTTCTGAAGAACAAAAAAGCGATGTATGTAAATACTGCAAATAGTGTTTAACTTTTCCAATGATAATAAGAGTGAACTTCATGGTGGCAGTAGGTGGAGGTGGAGGACCTCAGCGCCAGTGGGTCGCAGTGGCGCGCGCGACCAGATGCATTTCAAGAGCCCCTCTAGATGCAGGTCAAGAAAGCCCTCAGCTGCAGGCCGAAAGGATGGGAGGCGGTGTTTGGTCGAGAGGCGAGCGAGTCAGGGTGGGCGGGTTGCTGTAGGCCGGGAGGGCGCGCGTGATTGAACTTTGAACTTCTTTTGTCTTTTAAATTTGAACCTCAAGGTTTGTTCTTGAAATGGGGAAAATCCTTTTAAATATAATTTTTGAAATGATCATTTTTTTAATTCAAAATTCTAGGTTTTTCACTCGTGTGCACACATTATTTAGAGAGAATAAAAAGTATGCGTACATTTTTGTGAAGTAAATAGCAAGAGAGAAAAATATAGGGATATGGTGTTGAGAGCAAGCCTATTGCTTAGTCCAACACACGTCCAGCAATCCTACAAGCACACACACACACGCACATGTCCTGTAACCACACAGGAGTTATGTTAACCACTGTGACGGCCGGTGTATAACTGTAGTACAACTTGGTGTTTAGTCGTAGTATAGCATATATGTGTAGTAGAACGTCATGTGGTGATAACAGGTGCAGGTGGCGCGACTTAAGTAGTGCAGAAGCAGACAGCAGAACGAGGGCTGACTCGGCAACGGAAGGCTTGCGTGTGCGGATTCAGATTTGCTTGCGCTGGATACTGAACCAAAGGATTCTGCCTGTGACCGCGGTGGTCCAGCAACGCGAGGTGTGTGGCATGGCGAAGGGAGTTAGAGGAGCCAATCAAACACCTGCCAATTCAGATCAATAATTTTTTGTCAGTTCAAAATTAAGAGTAGATAAGCAGCAAGACTAGCATATTTCCCCTTTTTGTTTGTTTGTAGAAGATGTACATTGGTATTGCTGTTTGAAAACGAACTCTGCTGATGTTTGAAGACTAACATATCTAGTTGAGTATTCTACAAACCTGTCCATCCGCTTCAATAATTCATAGCATTGACCATACAAACTCAGAGTGCATTCAGTAGTAGGAACAACATGACACCATCAACTGTCGACTAAATCCAACAGCCTGCCATCAAATTATACACAAGTAAGCTCGGGATGTAAAACATTGTTGATCTAGAATTATTTTCCACCTGCTAGTAGCTTTTGCCTGCAGCTGCTTGTTGCTGCTTGCTTGCCAGCCAAAACCAGCACCCACGTGCCAAGAAATGTTGTTGCCGCTGGCCAAATTGTCAGCTGCATAGGTATGTTTGCTTGACATTGCACCGGCTTCACTCGATAGATTGTCACTGGATTTCTTCTAAGATGACGCAGTCTACATCAAGTGGCCATTTGAGGAGAGGATTCACATATGTAGTGAAGAAACAGAAAATGGCGCCCGTCATGGATGGTGCACTGGCGAGAATAGCATGGTTGCAGTGGGATCCGAGGGACATTGTTGCGCATATGAACTTACCTGGGCTTTGTCATTGAACGGCCTAGGCACCGCGGTGGAAGATCCCCATCGGGATTAGGCAGTGCGGTGGCTGTGGAGCCTCGCTAGGTGAAGTCGGGAAGAGCCGGAGGGCGGGAGACATAGCCGTGGGTTGCTGGCGCATGGCGCCCCGGGGAGGCCTGCATCGCGTGGGGGAGGAGACTTTGCAGTGGAACCGGAGGCACTCGCTCGATCTCGTCAACGGGGAAGAACGCGGGCACGCCGACGAGCACAGGCATCGGCGACGCGTGGAGGTGCGTGGATCCCAGTGGCGGCGGTGGTGGGAAGGTGGCGGTGCGGGGAGGTGGGTTGCGGCGGCGGTTGTGCGCAGGCGACGGCGCAGGGAAGTGGCTGGGCGGCGCACGGGGCTGCTAGGTCGGTACCCAAGCTTGGGCGCGGCGGCGAGGATCTAGGAGGTCAAGCCGCCGAAGGATCAGGGGAGGTCGCGTCGCCAGCGGAGGGGATGGTTGGGGTCGGGGTGTGCTTTTTTCTTTTATTAGTTGCTGGTTCGGCAAGTTCGGGAGCATCTCAATCGCGCCCTTATAGGGGTGATGTGATCAGAATAACTATTCTAATACCATGATTAGAATATATATATATATACATATACATATATATAAAGGCAGAGGTAAGGGGTAAGGAGACGAACACAGAGTCCGGCACTAGGCGTAGAACCTTCGGAGTCTGGCCGCGTTCCATGGGTTTGGCTCGAGTCGATTGTCCGATGCATCGCAGACGGTATGCTCCACCGACTAGAACTTTGTCAATGATGAAGGGACCTTCCCATTTGGGCTTGAGCCTGTCCTTTTTCTTCTCTGGTAGGCGTAGAACGAGTTTGCCAACGTTATAAGTTTTGGCCCGTACTTCTCTGCTTTGATACTGTCAATCTTGTTGCTGATAGAATGCGGAGCGGGCTTTTGCAACGTCACGCTCCTCCTCCAGGGCGTCTAAACTGTCCTGCCGATCAAGCTCGGCTTCTTTCTCTTCATACATGCACACTCGAGGTGAGTCATGAATGATGTCGCAGGGCAGTACCGCCTCTGTGCCGTACACCATAAAAACGGTGTGTATCCGGTAGTGCGATTCAGTGTGGTCCGCAGCCCCCATAGTACGGAGTCGAGCTCCTCAACCCAGTGCGTATCTGATTCCTTCAAGGATCGCACTAATCTGGGGTTAATGCCGCTCATAATAAGATCATTTGCTCGTTCGACTTGAACATTTGTTTGGGGGTGATAGACGGAGGCATAATCGAGTTTAATGCCCATGTTGCCGCACCAAGTTTTTACCTCGTCAGTTGTGAAGTTCGAGCCGTTATCGGTGATAATGCTATGGGGGACACCATAACGGTGTACAACCCTGGATATGAAGTCTATCACTGGTCCGGACTCGGCCGTTGTAACTGGTTTGGCTTCTGTCCATTTGGTGAACTTATCCACCATGACCAATAGGTACTTTT
Source organism: Triticum dicoccoides (assembly GCF_002162155.2). NCBI lineage: Eukaryota > Viridiplantae > Streptophyta > Magnoliopsida > Poales > Poaceae > Triticum > Triticum dicoccoides. Next base: position 565,171,373 of record NC_041390.1, on the reverse strand, counting down.
TCTTATGGCTTCCTCCTTTAAGGGGTCCGACCATATCAAGCCCCCAGACCACAAAGGACCAAGTAATGGGGATTGTTTGGAGAGCAGTAGGTGGCATATGGCTTTGGTTTGCAAAAAGCTGGCAACCGATGCATTGTTGGACGAGGTCCTGTGCGTCTGTTGGGGCTGTCGGCCAGTAGAAACCTGTACGGAAGGCCTTGCTTACAAGGGCCCGAGCTGCGGCATGATGGCCGCCGAGTCCAGCATGAATTTCTGCCAAAAGTTGTCGTCCTTCCTCTTTGGAGATGCACCTTTGAAGTACTCCGGTAGCGCTTTTATTATAAAGCTCTCCCTCGTGGACCTTGTAGGCTTTAGATTGCCGCATAATGCAACGTGCCTCATTTGGGTCCTCAGGGAGTTCTTGCCTATTTAGGTAAGCCAAGAAGGGTTCTGTCCACGGGACGATGACAGCCATAATCACATGGGCTGAAGGTGTTATTTCGATGGCGGAGCCTCCGATTACGTCAGAGTGTTCGGGATCTGGTGTTGTGGCCGGATCCGGACTTTTGTTGCCGGTATCCCCTTCCCACACCACGGATGGCTTAAACAGCCTTTCCAAGAAGATATTTGGTGGGACAGGGTCGCGCTTAGCATCGATGCAGGCGAGGACATCCGCCGCTTGATTGTTTTCTCGGACCACACGGTGGAATTCGAGTCCCTCGAACCGAGCTGACATTTTGAGGACGGAATTGCGGTAAGCTGCCATTTTTGGGTCCTTGGCGTCAAAGTCTCCATTTATTTGAGATATTGTCAGGTTCGAATCCCCACGCACCTCTAGGCGTTGAATGCCCATGAAGACTGCCATTCAGAGACCATGCAACAGGGCCTCATATTCTGCTGCATTGTTGGAGTCTGTGTATAATATTTGGAGTACGCATTGGACTGTATCTCCGGTGGGGGATGTCAGGACGATGCCTGCCCCCAGACCAGGCAGCATCTTAGAGCCGTCGAAGTGCATGATCCAATTTGAGTACACGTTGTACTCTTTAGGGAGTTCGGCTTCTGTCCATTCGGCGACGAAATCAGCCAGTACTTGCGACTTAATGGCTCGCCGTGGTTTGTATGTTATGTCGAATGGGAGGAGCTCAATAGCCCATTTAGCAATCCGGCCCATGGCATCGCGGTTATTTATTATGTCGTTGAGTGGTACTTCAGAGGCCACCGTAATTTAACATTCTTGAAAGTAGTGTCATAGTTTCCGGGATGCCATGCAGACCGCGTATGCTATGTTTCGATAATGTGGGTACCGTGATTTTCATCGAGTGAGGACAGTGGATACATAGTATACCGGCTTTTGAAGTAGGAACTTATGTACGTCCGTCTCTTGTTCAATGACGAGCACTGCGCTTACAACCTGGTGTGTTGCCGCTATATATAACAACATTGGTTCGCCGATATTTGGCACGGCCAAGATTGGGTTGCTGGCCAAGAGGGCTTTTATTTCTTCCAATCTGGCCATGGCCGCATCCATCCACTCAAAGTGTTCGGTGCGTCGAAGAAGGCGATAAAGAGGTAATGCCTTTTCTCCCAATCGGGAGATAAAACGGCTTAAGGCAGCCACGCATCCGGTTAATTTCTGGATTTGCTTGAGGTCTGTTGGGATAGCCAATTGTGATAGAGCTCGGATTTTAGCCGGATTTGCTTCAATTCCTCTATTGGAAATGATGAAGCCCAAGAGCTTTCCGGCGGGCACGCCGAAAACGGATTTTTCCGGATTGAGCTTGATGTCATATGTTCGGAGATTGTCGAACGTAAGCCTCAAGTCGTCTATTAAAGATTTGACGTGTCTGGTTTTAATGACCACATCGTCTACGTATGCCTCCACCGTTTTGCCGATTTTTGTTTCGAGGCATGTCTGAATCATGCGTTGATAGGTTGCAGCGGCCTTTTTTCGCCCGAAAGGCATGGTGTTAAAACAGAAGGGGCCGTATGGAGTGATGAATGCCGTTGCAGCTTGATCGGACTCCGCCATCTTGATTTGATGGTATCCAGAGTATGCGTCGAGGAAACACAATGAGTCATGTCATGCGGTAGCGTCGATAATTTGATCAATGTGGGGGAGGAGGAAGGGATCCTTGGTGCAAGCCTTGTTAAGGTCCTTGAAATCTACAAATAGGCGCCAGGATTTGTCCTTCTTTGGTACCATCACCAGGTTTTCTAGCCAGTCTGAATGTTTTATTTCTCTAATGAATCCGGCCTCGAGTAACTTGGCTAGCTCTTCTCCCATGGCTTGTCGCTTAGGCTCTAGGAAACGCCGAAGAGTTTGCTTGACGGGCTTGAATCCCTTTAGAATGTTTAGGCTATGCTCGGCCAGCCTGCGTGGGATTCTTGGCATGTCTGAAGGATGCCAGGCGAAGATGTCCCAATTCTCGCACAAGAACTCCCGAAGTGTGGCGTCTATTGTGGGGTTCAGCTGTGCCCCGATGGATGTTGTTTTCGTAGGGTCCATTGGGTGGACCTGGAATTTGACTATTTTGTCTACTAGTTTAAAAGAGGTGGACTTGGGTCTTTTGTCGAGCATCATGTCGTCCCTGTCCACTGTGGAGCGCAGCACAGTTAGTTCTTCGACCGCGAGGGCTTCGGAAAACGCCTCGAGGGCCAGTGCGGCGGTTTTATTTTCAGCGCGGAGTGCTATGTCCGGATCACTAGCTAGAGTGATGATTCCATTGGGCCCAGGCATCTTGATCTTCATGTACCCGTAATGGGGTATAGCTTGGAAGATCGTGAATGCCTCCAGCCCTAAAAGGGCGTGGTATCCGCTATTAAACGGGGCCACTTGGAATGTGATTTCTTCGGACCTATAATTCTCCGGCGTGCCGAATACCACATCTAGTGTGATTTTTCCCGCACATCGTGCCTCCCGACTAGGGATGATTCCTCTGAAGGTCGTGCTGGTTTGCTCAATGCGGCTCTTGTCTATTTCCATTTTTCTAAGAGTCCCCTCGTAGATGAGGTTTAATCCGCTGCCACTGTCCATGAGCACTTTAGTAAGCCGGAAGCCGTCCACAATTGGACTAAGGACCAAAGCGGCTGGTGCTCGGGCTGTTTGGAATTGAGGTTCGTCGCTGGCATTGAAGGTTATAGCCGTATCGTTCCATGGATTTATTGTTGCAACGTGGCAGACTTCGGTGAGGCTGCGGAGTGCTCGCTTGCGCCTATTATTTGAGGCGAAAGTCTCGAAGACTGTTAGTACTGTACTGTTATTTTCCATGGGATGGTGCTCTGTGGTATTGTTGATGAGGAGATCCTCGCCGCTCTTGGCCACCTGCCGGAGTATCCAACATGCTCTAAGGCTATGTGTTGGCATGGTATCCTGTGTACTGTGAATTTTGCATGGCCCATTGAGCCATGCCTCCAATACGGTTCCACGCCCTGTAGTGGGCTTTAGTTTCTTTGTAATTGGATCAGGTGACTTACGAGAGTACACCCTTTTAGTTCGGACGGAGGATTTAGTGAGAGCTGGAGGATCCCACAATTTTGTTTGGGTTTTCCAGGTGCTTTCCATTGCATAGTACTTCTGTACTATGGCCGCCAAGTCAGCGAAGTGTGCTATGTCACGGTGACTTATGGCGTTGAGGATCCCCTTGTCCGTGCAATTTTTGCAAAAGAATGAAATTGCATCTTCCTCGCGACAGTCCTTGACCTTGCTCATTACAAGGAGGAATCTGGCCCAATAGTGATGTATTGTCTCTTTGGGTTCTTGTCTAATGTGGGAAAGATCACTTATGTGAGGGTGGGTGGGTAGATTTAGATCCAAACCCTGACCCGATCTGAGACCCAGGGGCAGAGGAGTTTCCGAGCTTGGCAGTTCGGGCTCCGGGGCGTTGCCCAGTAGTTCTGGCCCGCTGTCCGATTCTAGGTTCGAAGCTTGGGCCATGTCCTTCCGTAGATGGGTATCCGGCTCGGAGAGCTCAGGGATCCGGACATAGTTTGTCCTCAAAATAGAGGAAGAGTCGCTGCTTTGCTCCTCCACCACCGCTATCTGATGGGTGACCGGTGGAGAGTTAATCTCCCTTTGGTCGGGTTTAAGCCCGATCCGATCATAGTCCGTAGTGACTCCCAAGGCAGCGATGCGATCCAAGAGCTTGTTCAAGGAAGAGAGCTCCATTTGATCCATCTGCTCGGTGAATCCCGAGCCGACGTGGAGGCTGTTTTTTGATGACCCGAGAAGTCATCGTCGGCGCGACGGCCGAACGGGCGGTCATGACAAAGCCGCCTAGTCGAAGAGTTTGGCCTACAGCCAGGGCTCCCCCAGAGGTAATGTTGTCCTTGACAACAAGACGAGCCATCAAGCCTTGTCGTGACGGCACAGTGGAACTCTCAATGAAAGCACCAATGTCAGTGTCAAAACCGGCGGATCTCGGGTAGGGGGTCCCGAACTGTGCGTCTAAGGCTGATGGTAACAGGAGGCGGGGGACACAATGTTTACCCAGGTTCGGGCCCTCTCGATGGAGGTAATACCCTACTTCCTGCTTGATTGATCTTGATGATATGAGTATTACAAGAGTTGATATACCACAAGATCATACAGGCTAAACCCTAGAAGCTAGCTTATGATTATGATTGTTGTTGTCCTACAGACTAAACCCTTCGGTTTATATAGACACCGGAGGGGTCTAGGGTTACATAGAGTCAGTTACAAGGGAGGAGATCTACATATCCGAATTGCCAAGCTTGCCTTTCACGCAAAGGAGAGTCCCACCCAGACACGTGACGAAGTCTTCAATCTTGTATCTTCATAGTTCAACAGTCCGGCCCAAGTATATAGTCCGGCTGTCCGAGGACCCCCTAATCCAGGACTCCCTCGGTCTTGGCCGCCGAAGAATACGTCCTTAGCATCCCAGACAAAAGCCACCCCAAGAGTAGGCGGCTCCCTCAATACGATGGCAGGGCGATGGAGCCCATACCACCATTGAATAATGCGGCGGGCCGACCACAGTTCGGTCCAGACAAAGCAGTAGCCCAAGCAGAGCACCATACCAACCCATCTGGCACAGATGGTAGAGCAGGACGCACAAGATCGATGTACATATCACGAAGATATACCTCGACCGATGATGATGGTCGCCTATCCAGACACTACAGAGCTGACCACGCCCGGTCCAAGCACCGTAAAAGGAGCCCACCAGAGGTACTTCATAGTGTGGCCTAACATAGAGGAGCCGCACACCCCCTCTGCTTCACGGATGAAGTAATGGAACACGAATTTCCAGATGGGTTTAAACCCATTAACATCGAATCATACGATGGGACAACAGACCCCGCGGTATGGATCGAGGATTACCTCCTCCATATTCACATGGCCCACGAAGACGACCTCCATGCCATTAAATACCTACCTATCAAACTTAAAGGGCCAGCTCGGAACTGGCTAAACAGTTTGCCAGAAAATTCTATTGGCAACTGGGAAGATTTGGAAGACGCCTTTCGAGACAACTTCCAGGGAACATATGTCCGGCCATTATGCACCGATGACTTAAGTCACATTGTCCAGGAGCCCGGTGAGTCAGCTAGGGAGCTCTGGACCAGGTTCTTAGTCAAAAAGAACCAAATTGTCAACTATCCGGACGCAGAAGCCCTCGCGGCCTTCAAACATAGCGTCCAGGATGAATGGCTCGCACGTCACCTCGGCCAGGAAGGACCCAAATCCATGACAACCCTCACTGCTCTAATGAACCGCTTCTGCGTGGGAGAAGACAACAGGCTTGCTCATAAAAGCAATGATGCCAGCGGCCCGGGCACTTCCGAAATCCGAGATGGCAACGGCAAGCCACGACGAACCAAACATACCAACATATGCGACATAGTAGTGAATGTCGGATTTCACAATCCAAAGCCCAGTCAACGGAATAAGCCACTAAAGGCAAACCAGGATGGACCATCCACCCTTAACAGGATATTGGACCGACCTTGTCAGATTCACGGCCACCCTGATAGGCCAGCTAATCATACCAACCGTAACTGTTGGGTCTTCAAGCAAGCAGGCAAGCTTAACGCTGATCACAAGGGGAGGAGGCCACCGTGTGACAAAGACGACAGATCGGCTCGCCAGCAGAACACCAGGGGCCAGAAAAAGTTCCCCTTTGGCGTTTGACCACTCCTGGAATGCAAATAGAAGTTCGGCTCCCGCCACCCACCTACTGTACTGGCAAAATTTTCACCACACGCACATCACTACACACTCAAGATACCATGGGCATCGGCGGAAGCACAACACGGACAACCCTACAAGCATTCTCGTAATGTTTTTTATATGTTTTTCTCATTTTTTTTCTGTATCATCTTTAAAGAACAGGTGACCAACTGGAAAGCATCTACAGCGAACTCTATCAGAGTTTGGATCCATACACTCACCTAAGGGGTTACTTCCGTTAAGGATCCCCCTCCCCGAGGATGGGCTACGCAGACGTGCGACAGGAGGTCCAAAATTACTTTTTGTAGGCCGCACTCTTTATTCCGAACCTATACTATGCCCCTTTTCCTCTGATCCCGACCACGAGCATGTGAAATAGCCGGGTCCATGGTTTCTATTTTCTATATATATATATATATATATATATATATATATATATATATAAATTTATCATTGGCACATCGCTCCATTCTTAGTAAGTCTCATCCGAACTGATCTTTCATACTCTTTCAACAATAAGTACAACCTTAATTAACGGCTGCTCTGTAGATGCACCTCGGCATACCCTGCAAGGGGCTCGGCATGGGAATGAATGAGCTTCCAGTAAAAGTCCGAACAACTCTATAGCATACTTCGGCGTCGCAAGTTTGGCCTTATATGCATCAGCTCCGAATCATTGTGTTGGGTCAATAGTTGGGTTGCCCGGTTCCTGTGTTTTCTACCCTACGTTCTGCTCTATCGGCTAGGGTAGTAAAGGGAGAACTAATGTGATTGTGCCCTGGCCTAAACCGGATGAGCACCTCAGTAGAGAAAGCCGAAAACTGACTGTCATGATGCGGCGAGAGCTGGTCAACCACTTGACGACTTATTGGAATCTTTAGCGATTCTCTGTGTAACACAAGGGATCTTTTTTAAATCATATATGCAAGGCAATACACGCCGCATACACACTAGGGGCTATGCCATAGCCCCACCATAAAACTCCTATGGTTAAGTGAAAGTGTTAACGTCTTATAGTCCGATTTCCTGGTTCGCCGCATTATCACCTCCTTCATGGGCCAAGACGTTGGATAAAGAGTGATTGAATGCTTTTCCGAACACCCCCGTACTTCCTACGAGGGGGCTGAAGCCGACAACTGGAAAACTTTCAGATTATATTAAAACAACCGCACATGAGGAATTCAAGCTTTTCGAGCAAAACATAAATAGATTAACTATAAAGTTGTCTTTTACAATCATCATACACCTCACTCGAACATTATGTTCTTCGAGCATTAGCCCTCAATCAAGCGGGCGGCCTCCAGGACGTCTTCAAAATAATGCTCTGGTTTCGGACGGTCCTCGCCTTTGGGCGGACCCTTCGTCGCGACATCGATGGCCTTCATCTTCCCCCAGAATGTCTTGACTCGGGCAAGGGCCATCCATGCACCTTCAATGCACACCGATCGCTTCACAGCATCGATTCACGGCACTTCATCGACAAGCTTCTGCACCAAACTGAAATAGCTATTTGGCGCAGGCTCGGTCCGCCATAGCCGGACGATGACATCCTTCATGGCAGCGCCAGATACCCTATGAAGTTCGGCCCATTGGGACATCTGTTCATTGAGCAGCAGCGGGCGCTTTGACACACCAAATTGTGACCAAAAAAGCTTCTCCGTTGCATATCCAGCTCGCGCTTGGTAATACTGCGCTACATCGGAAGAACTCTTTGGCAAGTCCAAATACTCGTCCGGAGAACTCCACACTTGGTTCAGCTGAGCATAGTCCGGGTCACCAAACTTAGTCTGTAGTAGAAAAGGCTTTCCAGCCAATATCTCTTTCACATGCCGAACCTCCTCACGGAGTGCTCTGGACTCTGATCGCGCATCTCTTGCCTCTTGTCGGGCCTTGTCCAGTTCAGCTGTTAAGGCTTTATTCTCCTTCTCAAGAAATTCACAGCGGCCAGTAGCATTCTCCAAAGCGAGTGTCATCGTGGATACCTTCTCCTCGCCTTGGCATCGCGCAACTTATTCGACCTTTAGTTCAACCGACGCTCCTTCAGCAGCATCATCACTAAACCGGGCCCGCTCCTTGGCCCGGATTAGCTCCGCCCAAAGAGCCTCCACGGCGGCAGCACCATCTGCATTTCATGCATATTTCATATAAAGCTCTTTCCCGCGTCAAGCACACTGATGTAAAGAATGCTCGAAATACGTACCTTGCGAGTCGTCAAGACACCGGTTGATCAACGCAACGTCATCCTCCGCAATATCCAGCTTTCACTGCAGTTCGGCCACATCCGTATTCCGGGCAACCACAGGAGGGGAAGTAGCCTATATTTCAAATTAAACCAAGGTTAATACCTGAGCATATCTCTTTGATCCTCCGATCGCTTCCTTCGGAAGACAATCCGAGTCTCAGGGGCTACTGCATATACATCAGGTGCATTCTGTCAATAAAATTCAATTGACAAAGCTACATCACAAACCTCAAAACCTCTTAGAAGGCTCGTGAAGGCCTCATTCAATCCACTCTTCGCGGATAGAACCCTTTCGACCACCGTAACCATCAAGGCATTGTGCTCTTCTGAAATGGACGCTCGTCATAGCATGTCCGTCAGCATTTTCGGCGCTCCTGGGTCTTCAGAAACCACCACCGGAGTACGACATTCCTGTGAAGGAACCCGCTTGCTTGCCTCCAGAACCGTCTCCGGTTGTAAACCGGATGGTTCGGGGGCGCCAGTCTCGATCCCGGAACCCCGAGTGACGGAGGCACCGCCTTCGGGTGCCCTTTGGGACGATACCTCGGTATCATCTCCTCTGTTGGGCGATGAGGCCGGAGGAGGCATGTCACTCTCCATCATCTCCGGAAGAAGATCTCCCGAGGAGGAGGACGATTGAGAAACACCAGGTGTTAACCTGCGTGGATGAACATACGATCACTTCACTAGTGGGAAAAGAACGAGGTGCGTTTAAAATACCCCAGCCTCGCTTACGGTCTGCCTCGAGGTTCGTCCCATCATCAAACTCTACGGCAGCCTCGCTCGCCCGGCCCAAGCCGCTCGACGACAGCATTTTTCTCCTGATCTTCGGAGGCGACCCTCTTCTTGCCCTGGAGGGCTCCCTCTGCACTCTTGTCCTTGGGCAAAAGAATTTCGGTTTCCCCGAACACAGCCACCTGGTATGGTGTTGGAATCAACATTCTCGTCAGCAGGTCGGTCGCAGGGCCTTCGGGAAGAGGCACCGGACACCAGATTAACACCGCTTTCTTTATCCAGTCTTGTACAAGGACGGATTGTTCGGTATATTGTTAAGAGATGCCTGAATGAAAGGTGTTCGGGCATCGAGTACTTACCGGAGTGTCCAGATGATTGCAGTCAAGGCCAACGTCTTCAGTGGTGTCCGGCCATTGCTCTCGTTCCCTGAAATATAATTTCCACATTCCATCGTGCGTAGTTCTGAAGAAGTGCTATAGAGTCCGCCGCCCTTATGGGTTAAACTCCCACATATGAAGAGGCCGCCGCTGACATGGTAGGATCCGGCGGACTAGCATTATTTGAATGACGTTCATAGATCGATGCCCTTCTCGGTAAGGCTTCGGATGCTACTTTGCAGAGTCTGCGCTTCATTGATGGATCCCCAGTCCAATCCCTTATTGACCCTTGAAGCAAGGTGAATTGGAGGACCGGGTCAGAACGCAGGTGTAGCCGCCCACTTGGAGCCCCACGGCTCGTTGATATAAAACCACCCCTACTGCCATATGTTGGGATATTTGGTGAAAGATCCTTCGGGCCAAACCGCGCCGGCCAGCTTGCCTATTATGATGCTGCTGCACTCTGCCTGCTCCTCCTCTATCACCTGTGGCCTCACACCAAAGGTCTTGAGCCACAAACCAAAGTGCGGAGGGGTCCGGAGTAAGGCCTCACACGTGACGATAAATGTCGAGATGAGGAGAATAGAGTCTGGGGCTAGAACATGAGCCCCCGAACGAAGGGGTTAAGCGCGAACCCCAGCCCGTGAAGAAAGTGGGATACAAATACTACCCTCTCGCCAGATCTGGGGGTCGGTATGACTTGCCCTTGTGCTGGAAGCCGATGAAAGATTTCCGAGGTTAGATACCTCGCTACGTGGAGCTTCGCAATATCCTCCTCTATGACAGAAGAAGCCACCCACTGGCCCTGATGGTTGTATCCGGACATGACTAGGGCTGGTGGCGATTGGAACCCAAGGGTTGGAACTTGGGGCGGCTGGGGTTGAGGAAGAAGCAAGCGCAAGGGAAGAAAACGAGATTGGGTCTCTATATAAAGGCCCCGAGTATTGGGCGTCTCCCCCGGGGTCTCTAAACTTACCTATTACCAAGGAGTTGTACCCAGGGGACGGTTGGGTTACCCACACCTGCATTGATGAGAATCCCGTAAATAAAGGGACACGATCTCTGCCTTGACGAGATGTGCCAGTAAAACCGCACCCCAAGATGTGGGGCAGCTCGCTAGCCGACGGTTGGAAATAGTAACCAGGCAGGCTTGATATGGAGTCATGAACAGTTATCAACAAGTTGGGCTCATGGTGTATTATATTCTCTGCCCTTATATACGCAGGTCCGGATATACTTACTTCGTCCGAAGACTATTCTGGAGTTCGGAAGAAGAGAACCCGCCTTGCAATGCCGAAGACAAATCTACGCGCCGGACTCCTCATCATTGAAGCCGGGTTCATGGGCTACTAAGGGAGTCCTAGACTAAGGGGTCCTCGAGCGTCCGGCCTGTTATCCATGGGCCGGACTGGTGGGCTATGAAGACATGAAGGACGAAGAATGCACCGTGTCCGGATTGGACTCTACTTGGCGTGGAAGGCAAGCTTGGCGACCGAAGATTCCTTCTTATGTAACCGACTCCATGTAAACCCTAGATCCCCTCAGTGTCTATATAAACCAAAGGGGATACTCTGGAAAGCATACCACATATACTCATTACCATACCCACATAGGCTAGACTTCTAGGGTTTAGCCATTACGATCTCGTGGTAGATCAACTCTTGTAACGCTCATATTCATCAATATCAATCAAGCAAGACGTAGGGTATTACCTTCGTAGAGAGGGCCCGAACCTAGGTAAACATCGTGTCCCTCGTCTCCTGTTACCATCGATCCTAGACGCACAGTTCGGGACCCCCTATCCGAGATCCGCTGGTTTTGACACCGACATTGGTGCTTCCATTGAGGGTTCCATTGTGCCATCAGCAAAGGGCTCGATGGCCCCTTCGATCGTCAGTAATGACGTTGTCCAGGGAGAAACCTTCCTCCCCGGACAGATCTTCATATTCGGCAGCTTCGTACTGCGGGCCAACTCGCTTGGCCATCTAGAGCAGATTGACAGCTACGCCCCTGGCCATCAGGTCAGATTCGGGAGCTTGAATTACGTTGCGGACATCCGTGGAGACTTGATCTTCGACGGATTCGAGACCGCGGCAACCGCTCCCCGTCGCCCCGATGAACATGGCTTAAATCTGTCATCAGGCCGCATCTAGGAGATAGCTCCTGTAGCAGCTCCAACCTCAAATCCGGAGCAGTTCAAGTCGTACAAAGATGGGAAGCTCAACCCCATCATGGGGACCACCGATTACGCAGCGCTGGAGCCACACGCAGATTCCACTTCGTATGGTATCTGCATGAACGAAACCCCGGACTCGCCTCCGATGTCGAGCTGACACTAGGGGGAGGGGCGGCGCCCCCTCCTTCCTTCTCCTTCCCCTCTCCTTCCTTCTTCTCCTAGTAGGACTAGGAAAAGGGGGAGTCCAACTCCCACTAGGAGTAGGATTGCCCCCCTTGGGCGTGCCCTATGAGGGTCGGCCGGCCTCCCCCTTGCTCCTTTATATACGGTGGCAGGGGACACCCCATAGACACACAAGTTGATCTTAGCTGTGTGCGGTGCACCCCTCCTCAGATTTCTACCTCGGTCATATTGTCGTAGTGCTTAGGTGAAGCCCTGTGTCGGTAACTTCATCATCACCGTCATCATGTCGTAGTGCTGATGAAACTCTCCCTCGACCTCAGCTGGATCTAGAAGTTCGAGTGACGTCACCGAGCTGAACGTGTGCAGATCACAGAGGTGTCGTGCATTCGATACTTGATCGGTTGGATCACTAAGACGTTCGACTACATCAACCGTGTTAATTAACGCTTTCGCTTTCGGTCTACGAGGGTACGTGGACACACTCTCCCCCTCGTTGCTATGCATCTCCTAGATAGATCTTGCGTGATCGCAGGAAAATTTTGAAATACTATTTTCCCTAACATTATGATCCTATTTTGTGCACTTGTATCCAAATAAAAAAAATCTAAATAGTGCACAAATCATGGGGAGCTTCTCTATTTTCCTTAGAACACTCCTTTGCTCAAATCATAATATTCTTTTATCCTTCCGGATCGTCGGATCTTTTGATTTCTTGCATCACTTTGTGTTATGCAAATGAGATCAATTTGTGCCATGTGCCTTGTTCTTATGCTAGGCTCAAAGTTATATAACAGTGGATTCACCTATGGATATCATGTTCTTATCAACTACAACCTTTTTTGTGTATACGGGTGTCTTTGTGGATACATATCATGATTATTATTGGCCACTTAGAAATTTTTATACATAAGAAATTTCATATCTTTCCTTGATATCATTTATTCCTTGTCGACCACTTTGTGTGTTCCTTTTATTCGTATAGTGGCTTCGGTAAGAGGTTGTGTCATGAGTGCTTGTATGCATTGCATATATCCATGCGCACTCATGTATTTTGGATGTATTTTGGACCCATACTTGACATGATGATCACATTGGATATTCCTATTTTGTCTTGTCCAAAATATGTTCTTTGGATCTTTTGAATGTTTTCCTCCCATGTTTAACATTATTTTCATATCATACTATCCTGTTGCATTCTAAATCCTATATATGGGTTGAGCTCCTCAAATTTTTCATCATTGAATATGTGCATTTGATTTCACTCACATTTTCCCGATATGCACACATTAAGGAGGAACTCATACTATATTAGTCTTCTAGATTTTTCCATCCATTTTGGCATTCGTTGCCAATGGGGGAGAAGTTTAGAGGGTTTAAGATAAGTATTTTTTGTAGTGCTTGTTGTCACTCATGCATATCTACCCTTGTTATATATTCTTGTTGCATGGATGAGTATTGTATACAGAGAAATCTTCTCCTAGTTTATGTCAACCAATATATGCAATGACGTTCAAAGTTCATTCACACATGCATGTAGTGTGGGGGAGTTTGCTCTATATACTATGGGTGTACTATCATCAAATGATTTTGTAGTGTCTTGATGATAGGTAGGTATGGTGGCTGTTTTGATGAAGATATAAGGAGGTTTATGTGTGATAGAGTGTATCGTATCACGGGGTTTGGATGCACCGGCGAAGTTTGCACCAACTCTCAAGGTGAGAAAGGGCAATGCACGGTACCGAAGAGGCTAGCAATGATGGAAGGGTGAGAGTGTGTATAATCCATGGACTCAACATATGTCATAAAGAACTCACATACTTATTGCAAAAATCTACAAGTCATCACCCAAGTATTACACGCATGCTCCTAGGGGGATAGATTGGTAGGAAAAGACCATCGCTCGTCCCCGATCGCCACTCATAAGGAAGACAATCAAATAACACCTCATGTTTCAAATTTGTTACACAACGTTTACCAACATGCATGCTACGGGACTTGCAACCTTCAACACAATTATTTATCAAATTCACAACTACTCAACTAGCACAACTTTGATATCACTATCTCCATATCTCAAAACAATCATCAAGTATCAAACTTCTCTTAGTATTCAATGCACTTATATGAAAGTTTTTATTATGCCTAAAAGAAAATTTGCATGTTGTTCTAAAGGACTCTCAAAATAATATAAGTGAAGCATGAGAGGTCAATTATTTCTATAAAATAAAACCACCGCCGTGCTCTAAAAGATATAAGTGAAGCACTAGAGCAAAAACTATATAGCTCAAAAGATATAAGTGAAGGACATAGAGTATTCTAATAAATTCCAATTCATGTGTGTCTCTCTCAAAAGGTGTGTACAACAAGGATGATTGTGGTAAACTAAAAATCAAAGACTCAAATCATACAAGATGCTCCAAGCAAAACACATATCATGTGGCGAATAAAAATATAGCTCCAAGTAAAGTTACCGATGAACAAAGACAAAAGAGGGGATGCCTTTCGGGGCATCCCCAAGCTTAGGCTTTTTGGTGTCCTTTTATTTTACCTTGGGGTTCCATGGGCATCCCCAAGCTTAGGCTCTTGCCACTCCTTGTTCCATAATCCATCAATTCTTTACCCAAAACTTGAAAACTTCACAACACAAAACTTAAAAAAAATCTTCGTGAGCTCCATTAGTAAAAGAAAACAAACCACCACTTCAAGGTACTGTAATGAACTCATTCTTTATTTATATTGGTGTTAAACCTACTGTATTCCAACTTCTCTATGGTTTATAAATTCTTTTACTAGCCATAGATTCATCCAAATAAGCAAACAACACACAAAAAACAGAATCTGTCAAAATCAGAACAATCTGTAGTAATCTGTAGGTTTTGAATACTTCCGGAACCCCAAAAATTCTAAAATAAATTGCTGGACCTGAGGAATTTATCTATTAATCTTCTTCAAAAATAATTAACTAAATAACACTATCCAGTAAAAAAATGGCAGCAATTCTCGTGAGCGCTAAAGTTTCTATTTTTTACAGCAAGATCAAAAAGACTTTCCCCAAGTCTTCCCAACGGTTCTACTTGGCACAAACACTAATTAAACACAAAAAACACAACCAAAACAGAGTCTAGATAAACTATTTATTACTAAACAGGAGTAAAAAGAAAGGAATAAAAATAAAATTGGGTTTCCTCCCAACAAGCGTTATCGTTTAACGCCCCTAGCTAGGCATAAAAGCGAAGATAGATCTAGGTATTGTCATCTTTGGTATGCAATCCATAAGTGGCTCTCATAATAGATTCATATGGTGATTTAATTTTCCTTCGAGGAAAGTGTTCCATGCCCTTCCTTAACGGAAATTGGAATCTAATATTCCGTTCCTTCATATCAATAATTGCACCAATCGTTCTAAGGAAAGGTCTACCAAGAATAATAGGACATGAAGGATTGCAATCTATATCAAGAACAATGAAATCTACGGGCACATAGTTCCTATTTGCAACAATAAGAACATCATTAATCTTTGCCATAGGTTTCTTAATGGTGGAATCCGCAAGGTGCAAGTTTAGAGAACAATCATCAAATTCACGAAAACCTAGCAAATCACACAAAGTTTTTGGAATCGTGGAAACACTAGCACCCAAATCACACAAAGCATAGCATTCATGATCTTTAATTTTAATTTTAATTATAGGTTCCCACTCATCATAAAGTTTTCTAGGGCTAGAAACTTCCTACTCAAGTTTTTCTTCATAAGATTGCATCAAAGCATCAACGATATGTTTGGTACTAGCTTTATTTTGACTATAAGCATGAGGAGAATTTAGCACGGATTGAAACAAGGGATTCATATTGCAAAACAAAGATTTAATAGGGGACACATCAGTCACTTTTAGATCTTCATCCTTATTATCATGAAAACTAGAAGAACACGCTTTCATAAAGCAATCTCTTTTTGCACGCATCCTAGTGGTTCTTTCTTTGCACTCATCAATGGAAATTCTCATGGCTTTGATAGACTCATTGATATCATGCTTAGGTGGAATAGATCTAAGTTTCAAAGAATCAACATCAAGAGAAATTATATCCACGTTCCTAGCCAACTCATCAATCTTAAGCAATTTTTCTTCAATCAAGGCATTGAAACTCTTTTGCGAAGTATTTAATACTAGATTCAAAATCAGAGGGCATATTATTATAATTTCCATAAGAATTGTTGTAGGAATTACCATAATTATTAGAGGAATTACTAGGAAACGGCCTAGGATTAAAATTACCTCTATACGCGTTGTTACCAAAATTGTTCCTACCAACAAAATTCACATCCATAGATTCATTATTATTCTCAATCAAAGTAGACAAAGGCATATCATTAGGATCAGTAGGAGCACTCTTAATAGCAAACAATTTCATAAGTTCATCCATCTTTCCACTCAAAACATTAATCTCTTCAATTGCATGAACCTTTTTACTAGTGGATCTTTCAGTGTGCCATTGAGAATAATTAACCATAATATTATCTAGGAGTTTGGTAGCTTCTCCTAAAGTGATTTCCATAAAAGTGCCTCCCGCGGCCGAATCTAAAAGATTTCTAGAAGCAAAATTCAATCCAGCATAAAAAATTGTATAACCATCCATAAATTCAATCCATGTGTAGGGCAATTACGTATCATTAATTTCATCCTCTCCCAAGCTTGTGCAACATGTTCATGATCAAGTTGCTTAAAATTCATAATATCGTTTCTAAGAGAGATGATCTTAGCGGGAGAAAAATACTTAGAGATAAAAGCATCTTTGCACTTATTCCATGAATCAATGCTATTTTTAGGCAAAGACGAAAACCAAGCTTTAGCACGATCTCTAAGAGAAAACGGAAATAGCTTAAGTTTAACAATATCGTTGTCCACATCTTTCATCTTTTGCATATCACACAAATCAACAAAGTTGTTTAGATGGGTAGCGGCATCTTCACTTGGAAGGCCAGAAAATGGATCTTTCATGACAAGATTCAGCAAAGTAGTATTAATTTCACAAGATTCAACATCGGTAAGAGGAGCAATCGGAGTGCTAATAAAATCATTATTGTTGGTATTGGCAAAGTCACACAATTTAGTATTATCTTGAGCCATCATGACAAGCAAGCAATCCAACACACAAGCAAACAAGAAACAGGCAAAAAAGGGCAAATAGAAATAGAGAAGGGGAACGGAAAAGGAGGGCAAAAGGAAAAGAGGGCGAATAAAATGGCAAGGGTGAAGTGGTGGAGAGGAAAACGAGAGGCAAATGGCAAATAATGCAATGCAAAGGATAAGAGTTGTGATGGGTACTTGGTATGTCTTGACTTGGCATAGATCTCCCCGGCAATGGCGCCAGAAATCCTTCTTGCTACCTCTTGACCTTGCATTGGTTTTCCCTTGAAGAGGAAAGGGTGATGCAGCATAGTAGCCTAAGTATTTCCCTCAGTTTTTGAGCACCAAGGTATCAATCCAGTAGGAGACTACACGCAAGTCCCCTGCTACCTCTTGCTACCTCCTGAGCACTGCGTTGGTTTTCCCTTGAAGAGGAAAGGGTGATGCAGTAAAGCAGCGTAAGTATTTCCCTCAGTTTTTGAGAACCAAGGTATCAATCGAGTAGGAGACCACGCGCGAGTCACCTCGTACCTACACAAACAAATAAGAACCTCGCAACCAACACGATAAAGGGGTTGCCAATCCCTTCACGGCCACATGCAAGAGTGAGATCTAATAGAGATGATAATAATAAGGTAAGTATTTTTGGTATTTTTATGATATAGATTGAAAGTAAAGATTGCAAAATAAATGGTAATGGAAATAACGGTACATTAATATGACGGAAGATAGACCCAGGGGGCATAGGTTTCACTAGTGGCTTCTCTCAAGATAGCATAAGTATTACGGTGGGTGAACAAATTACTGTCGAGCAATTGATAGAAAAGCGAATAATTATGAGAATATCTAGGCATGATCATGTATATAGGCATCACGTCTGAGACAAGTAGACCGAAACGATTCTGCATCTACTACTATTACTCCACACATCGACCGCTATCCAGCATGCATCTAGAGTATTAAGTTCATAAGAACAGAGTAACGCCTTAAGCAAGATGACATGATGTAGAGGGATAAACTCATGCAATATGATATAAACCCCATCTTTTTATCCTCGATGGCAATAATACAATACGTGTCATTTCCCTTTCTGTCACTGGGATCGAG
This sequence comes from Triticum dicoccoides, assembly GCF_002162155.2. Lineage (NCBI taxonomy): Eukaryota > Viridiplantae > Streptophyta > Magnoliopsida > Poales > Poaceae > Triticum > Triticum dicoccoides. Next base: position 565,153,258 of record NC_041390.1, on the reverse strand, counting down.
CACTGCAAGATTGAACCCAAAGCTAAGCACTTCTCCCATTGCAAGAAAGATCAATCTAGTAGGCCAAACCAAACTGATAATTTGAAGATATTTGCAAAGATAAACCAATCACACATAAGAGAATTCAGAGAAGATTCAAATATTGTTCATAGATAAACTTGATCATAAACCCACAATTCATCGGATCTCGACAAACACACCGCAAAAGAAGAGTTACATCGAATAGATCTCCAAGAGAATCAAGGAGAAATTTGTATTGAGATCCAAAGAGAGAGAAGAAGCCATCTAGCTACTAGCTATGGACCCGAAGTTCTGAAGTAAACTACTCACACATCATCGGAGAGGCCATGGAGTTGATGTAGATGCCCTCCGTGATCAATGCCCCCTCCGGCGAAGCTCCGAAAAAGGCCCCAAGATGGGATCTCTTGGGTACGGAAGGTTGCGGCGGTGGAAATAGGGTTTCGTGGTGCTCCTGGATGTTTGCGGGGTATACGGATATATATAGGAGGAAGAAGTAGGTAGGTGGAGCAATGAGGGGCCCACGAGGGGGAGGGCGCGCCTAGGGGGTAGGCACGCCCCCTGCCTCGTGGCCGCCTCGTTGATTGCTTGACGTCCACTCCAAGTCCCTTGGATCACGTTTGTTCTAAGAATCACGTTCCCGAAGGTTTCATTCCATTTGGACTCCGTTTGATATTCCTTTTCTACGAAACACTGAAATAGGCAAAAAACAACAATTTGGGCTGGGCCTCCGGTTAATAGGTTAGTCCCAAAAATAATATAAAAGTGTAAAATAAAGCCCATTAACATCCAAAACAGATAATATGATAGCATGGAACAATCAAAAATTATAGATACGTTGGAGACGTATCAACCCCCCTCTAGGCGACAGCGTGGTCCTTTCACTCTAACTTATCGAAAAGAGCTACAATTGATCCCATATATACTTGTGTGCCATCAAGGCTATTTTGTGGCGCCATTGCCAGGGAGTGAAGGGCCTTTGGTAAGTGGAATTTGGTAAGGAAACATTTATATAGTATGCTGAAATTTACTGTCACTTGTTACTATGGAAAATAATCCTTTGAGGGGTTTGTTCGGGGTATCTTCACCTTGACCGGAACCACAATTAGTTAGCCCTCAACCTACTTCACCCACTGAAAATATTGAATATGAAATTCCTTCGAGTATGATAGAACAACTTCTAGCTAATCCTTATGCAAGAGATGGAACCGAACATCCTGATATGCACTTGATATATGTGGAAGAAATTTGTGAATTGTTTAAGCTTGCAGGTTTATCCGAAGATGAAGTTAAGAAGAAGGTTTCCCTTTATCTTTGAAGGGAAAAGCATTATCATGGTATAGGCTATGCGATGATATTGGATCTTGGAATTGGAACCGATTGAAATTGGAGTTTCACCAAAAAAAATATCCTATGCATCTAGTTCATCGTGATCAGAATTACATATATAATTTTTCGCTTCGTGAAGGAGAAAGTTGAAGGAAATATGCCCTAGAGGCAATAATAAAGTTGTTATTTTATATTTCCTTATATCATGATAAATGTTTATTATCCATGCTAGAACTGTATTAACCGGAAACTTGATACATGTGTGGATACATAGACAAAACACCGTGTCCCTAGTAAGCCTCTACTAGACTAGCTCGTTAATCAAAGATGGTTAAGTTTCCTAACCATAGACATGTGTTGTCATTTGATGTACGGGATCACATCATTAGGAGAATGATGTGATGGACAAGACCCATCCATTAGCTTAGCATGTTGATCGTTCAGTTTTATCGCTATTGCTTTCTTCATGTCAAATACATATTCCTTCGACTATGAGATTATGCAACTCCCGGATACTGGAGGAATACCTTGTGTGCTATCAAACGTCACAACGTAACTGGGTGATCATAAAGATGCTCTACAGGTATATCCGAAGGTGTTTGTTGGGTTGGCATAGATCAAGATTAGGATTTGTCACTCTGAGTATCGGAGAGGTGTCTCTGGGTCCTCTCGGTAATGCACATCATAATAAGCCTTGCAAGCAATGTGACTAATGATTTTGTTGCGGGATGATGCATTACGGAACGATTAAAGAGACTTGCCGCTAACGAGATTGAACTAGGTACTAAGATACCAACGATCGAATCTCGGGCAAGTAACATACCGATGACAAAGGGAACAACGTATGTTGTTATTGCAGTTTGACCAATAAAGATCATCATAGAATATGTAGGAACCAATATGAGCATCCAGGTTCCGCTATTGGTTATTGACCAAAGATGTGTCTCGGTCATGTCTACATAGTTCTCGAACCCGTAGGGTCTGCACGCTTAACATTTGATGACGATTTGTATTATGAGTTATGTGTTTTGGTGACCTAAGGTTGTTCGGAGTCCCGGACGAGATCACGGACATGACGAGGAGTCTCTAAATGGTCAAGAGGTAAAGATTGATATATTGGACAATGATATTCGGACACCGGAATGGTTTCTGAAATGTTCGGGTATATTTCGGAGTACCGAGGGGTTACCGGAACTCCCCGGGGAAGTATTGGGCCTACATGGGCCTTAAGGGAGAGAGAGGGGAGCCCGCAAGGGGAGGCACGGATATGTCTCCAACGTATCTATAATTTTTGATTGTTCCATGCTATTATATTATCAACCTTGGATGTTTTATATGCATTTATATGCTATTTTATATGATTTTTGGGACTAACCTATTAACCTAGAGCCTAGTGCCAGTTTCTATTTTTTTCCTTGTTTTAGAATATCGCAGAAAAGGAAAATCAAACGGAGTCCAATTGACCTGAAACTTCACGGAACTTATTTTTGGACCAGAAGAAACCCGGAAGACTTGGAGTGCACGTAAGGGGATCAACGAGGAAGCCACGAGGCAGGGGGGCGCGCCCACCCCCTGGGCGCGCCCTCCACCCTCGTGGGCCCCTCGTGGCTCCCCTGACGTACTTCTTCCTCCTATATATCTCCATATACCCTAAAAATATCTAGGAGCACAATAGATCGGGAGTTCCGCCGCCAGAAGCCTCCGTAGCCACCGAAAGCCAACCTAGACCCGTTCTAGCACCCTGCCGGAGGAGGAATCCCTCTCCAGTGGCCATCTTCATCATCCCGATGCTCTCCATGACGAGGAGGGAGTAGTTCTCCCTCGGGGCTGAGGGTATGTACCAATATCTATGTGTTTGATCTCTCTCTCTCTCATGTTATTGAGGTGATACGATCTTGATGTATCGCGATCTTTGCTATTATAGTTGGATCCTATGATGTTTCTCCCCCTCTACTCTCTTGTAATGAATTGAGTTTCCCCTTTGAAGTTATCTTATCGGATTGAGTCTTTAAAGATTTGAGAACACTTGATGTATGTCTTGCCGTGCGTATCTGTGGTGACAATGGGATACCACGTGATTCACTTTATGTATGTTTTGGTGATCAACTTGCGGGTTCTGCCCATGAACCTATGCATAGGGGTTGGCACACGTTTTCGTCGTGATTCTCCCGTAGAAACTTTGGGGCACTCTTTGAGGTTCTATGTGTTGGTTGAATAGATGAATATGAGATTGTGTGATGCATATCGTATAATCATACCCATGGATACTTGAGGTGACATTGGATTATCTAGGTGACATTAGGGTTTTGGTTGATTTGTGTCTTAAGGTGTTATTCTAGTACGAACTCTAGGGCTGTTTGTGACACTTATAGGAATAGCCCAACGGATTGATTGGAAAGAATAACTTTGAGGTGGTTTCGTACCCTACCATAATCTCTTCGTTTGTTCTCCACTATTAGTGACTTTGGAGTGACTCTTTGTTGCATGTTGAGGGATAGTTATGTGATCCAATTATGTTATTATTGTTGAGGGAACTTGCACTAGCGAAAGTATGAACCCTAGGCCTTGTTTCAACATATTGCAATACCGTTTACGCTCACTTTTATCATTCGTTACCTTGCTGTTTTTATATTTTCAGATTAAAAAAACTATTATCTACTATCCATATACCACTTGTATCACCATCTCTTCGCCGACCTAGTGCACCTATACAATTTACCATTGTATTGGGTGTGTTGGGGACACAAGAGACTCTTTGTTATTTGGCTGCAGGGTTGCTTGAGAGAGACCATCTTCATCCTATGCCTCCTACGGATTGATAAACCTTAGGTCATCCACTTGAGGGAAATTTGTTACTGTCCTACAAACCTCTGCACTTGGAGGCCCAACAACGTCTACAAGAAGAAGGTTGTGTAGTAGACATCATGCTCTTTTCTGGCGCCGTTGCCGGGGAGGTTAGCGCTTGAAGGTATATCTTTAGATCTTGCAATCGAATCTTTTTGTTTCTTGTTTTAGCACTAGTTTAGTTCATAAAAGAAAACTACAAAAAATGGAATTAAGTTTGCCTCATACGCTTCATCTTTTTAATATCTTTCGTGAGTATGATGGGAAGGAAAATTGTGCCAAAGTGTTAGAAGAAGAATGCATTAAAATGTTTGGCACTAAATCTTTGAATGATGAGCATGATTGCAATGTTGTTAGTATGAACTCCTTGAATATCCATGGTACTAATGATGATTGCACTAGTTATGATGAAAATGTCTCCTGTAAACATGTCAATTTTTGTGGAGTGCATTGGGTTTGTAAGTACACACCAAATAGGGAAGATAGATATTGAAAGAGGCATAAGTACTTAGAAACTAAATTGTTGCAAGAAAGGCTAGATGATTGTGCTGAAAATTTAAATTTTCTTAGCCATACTTGTGGACTTTGCTATGAAAGTGGTCATTTAGCTATCCGATGCAAATTGTTTCATGATCTAATCGTGTCCAAAAATTGTGATGAGTTGATTTCCCTTGCACATTATAATGAACTTAGCTTGCTTATTGAGTTGCGAAGAAATGAAACATATAATTGGGGATCTTCCAGAATTTGCCCATTATAAACTTCTTGGCTTTGATCTAGAGGAAATTTATATGTATTGTGCGGTGAATTGTATTGAAAATCCTTATATTGCCAACTACATAAAGAAAATAAAACAAATAGAAGATGAAGAGAATACTAATGAAAGGGAAGAGACTTCCCAATACCCTCCTATTATTTCTTATGATGAATCAGGTAAAGAGGAGGAGCCTCCTATTCAACCAATCTCATTAATAAGGAGCTCCAAAAATAGGATTGAACCCACACATGATGTGGTGAAGAAGAAGAAAAGAAAAAGGAAGAGAGGTAAAAAGATATCTCTGTTGGAAATATGCCCTAGAGGCAATAATAAAAGCATTATTATTATATTTCCTTGTTCATGATAATTGTCTTTATTCATGCTATAATTGTATTATCCGGAAATCGTAATACATGTGTGAATAATAGACACCAACATGTCCCTAGTAAGCCTCTAGTTGACTAGCTCGTTGATCAACAGATAGTCATGGTTTCTTGACTATGGACATTGGATGTCATTGATAACGAGATCACATCATTAGGAGAATGATGTGATGGACAAGACCCAATCCTAAACATAGCACAAGATCGTATAGTTCGTTTGCTAGAGTTTTCCAATGTCAAGTATCTTTTCCTTAGACCATGAGATCGTGTAACTCCCGGATACTGTAGGAGTGCTTTGGGTGTACCAAATGTCACAACGTAACTGGGTGACTATAAAGGTATACTACGGGTATCTCCGAAAGTGTTTGTTGGGTTGACACGGATCAAGACTTGGATTTGTCACTCCGTATGACGGAGAGGTATCACTGGGCCCACTCGGTAATGCATCATCATAATGAGCTCAAAGTGACCAAGTGTCTGGTCACGGGATCATGCATTACCGTACGAGTAAAGTGACTTGCCGGTAACGAGATTGAACGAGGTATTGGGATATCGACGATCAGATCTCGGGCAAGTAACATACCGATTGACAAAGGGAATTGTATACGGGGTTGCTTGAATCCTTGATATCGTGGTTCATCCGATGAGATCATCGAGGAGCATGTGGGAGCCAACATGGGTATCTAGATCCCGCTATTGGTTATTGACCGGAGAGCGATCTCGGTCATGTCTACATGTCTCCCGAACCCGTAGGGTCTACACACTTAAGGTTCGGTGACGCTAGGGTTGTAGGTATATGTATATGCAGTAACTCAAATGTTGTTCGGAGTCCCGGATGAGATCCCGAACGTCACGAGGAGTTCCAGAATGGTCCGGAGGTAAAGAATTATATATAGGAAGTGCTATTTCGTCCATCGGGACAAGTTTCGGGGTCACCGGTATTGTACCGGGACCACCGGAAGGGTCCCGGGGGTCCACCGGGTGGGGCCACCTATCTCGGAGGGCCCCATGGGCTGAAGTGGGAAGGGATCCAGCCCAAAGTGGGCTGGGGCTCCACTTTCCCCCTAGGGCCCATGCGCCTAGGGTGGGGGAAACCCTAAAGGAAGAGTCCTAGGAGGGGAAGGCACCTCCTAGGTGCCTTGGGGAGGAGGGATTCCTCCCTTGGCCGCCGCCCCCCTAGGAGATTGCATCTCCTAGGGCCGTTGCCCCCCCTAGGCCCCCTATATATAGTGGGGGGAAGGGAGGACCTCTCATCCTTGCCTTTGGTGCCTCCCTCTCCCTCTCCAACACCTCCTCCTCCATAGTGCTTGGCGAAGCCCTGCCGGAGTACTGCAGCTCCATCACCACCACACTGCCGTGCTGCTGCTGGAACCATCTTCCTCAACCTCTCCTTCCCCCTTGCTGGATCAAGAAGGAGGAGACGTTACACTGACTGTACGTGTGTTGAACGCGGAGGTGCCGTCCGTTCGGCGCTAGGATCTCCGGTGATTTGGATCACGTCGAGTACGCCTTCCTCATCCCCGTTCTTTGAACGCTTCCGCGCGTGATCTACAAAGGTATGTAGATGCAATACAATCACTCGTTGCTAGATGAACTCATAGATGGATCTTGGTGAAACCGTAGGAAAATTTTTGTTTTCTGCAACGTTCCCCAACAGTGGCATCAGAGCTAGGTCTATGCATAGTTCTCTTGCACGAGTAGAACACAATTTGTTGTGGGGGTTGATGTTGTCAACTTTCTTGCCGCTACTAGTCTTATCTTGCTTCAACGGTATTGTGGGATGAAGCGGCCCGGACCAACCTTACACGTACGCTTACATGAGACCGGTTCCACCGACTAACATGCACAAGTTGCATAAGGTGGCTGGCGGGTGTCTGTCTCTCCCACTTTAGTTGGAGCGGATTCGATGAAAAGGGTCCTTATGAAGGGTAAATAGAAGTTGACAAATCACGTTGTGGCTTTCACGTAGGTAAGAAAACGTTCTTGCTAGAACCCTGTTTCAGCCACGTAAAACTTGCAAACAACAATTAGAGGACGTCTAACTTGTTTTTGCAGCAAGTGCTTTGTGATATGATATGGCCAAAGTTGTGATGAATGATGAATGATACATATGTGATGTATGAGATGTTCATGCTATTGTAATAGGAATCACGACTTGCATGTCGATGAGTATGACAAATGGCAGGAGCCATAGGAGTTGTCTTTATTTTTTGTATGACCTGCGTGTCATTGAGAAACGCCATGTAAATTACTTTACTTTATTGCTAAACGCGTTAGCCATAGTAGTAGAAGTAATAGTTGGCGAGCAACTTCATGGAGACACGATGATGGAGATCATGATGATGGAGATCATGGTGTCATGCCAGTGACAAGATGATCATGGAGCCCCAAGATGGAGATCAAAGGAGCTATGTGATATTGGCCATATCATGTCACTATTATTATTTGATTGCATGTGATGTTTATCATGTTTCTGCATCTTGTTTACTTAGAACGACGGTAGTAAATAAGATGATCCCTCATAATAATTTCAAGAAAGTATTCCCCCTAATTGTGCACCGTTGCGACAATTCGTTGTTTCGAAGCACCACGTGATGATCGGGTGTTAGATTCTAACGTTCACATACAACAGGTGTAAGACAGATTTACACATGCAAACACTTAGGTTGACTTGACGAGCCTAGCATGTACAGACATGGCCTCGGAACACAGAAGACCGAAAGGTCGAGCATGAGTCGTATAGAAGATACGATCAACATGAAGATGTTCACCGATGTTGACTAGTCCGTCTCACGTGATGATCGGACACGGCCTAGTTAACTCGGATCATGTTATACTTAGATTACAGGAGGGGTGTCTATCTAAGTGGGAGTTCATTGAATAATTTGATTAGATGAACTTAATTATCATGAACTTAGTCTAAATATTTTACAATATGTCTTGTAGATCAAATGGCCAACGTAGTCCTCAACTTCAACGCGTTCCTAGAGAAAACCAAGCTGAAAGACGATGGCAGCAACTACACGGACTGGGTCCGGAACCTGAGGATAATCCTCATAGCTGCCAAGAAAGATTATGTCCTACAAGCACCGCTGGGTGAGCACCTGTTCTCCCTGCAGAACAAGACGTTATGAACGCTTGGCAGGCACGTACCGATGACTACTCCCTCGTTCAGTGCGGCATGCTTTACAGCTTAGAGCCGGGGCTCCAAAAGCGTTTTGAGAGACACGGAGCATATGAGATGTTCGAAGAGCTGAAAATGGTTTTTCAAGCTCATGCCCGGGTCGAGAGATATGAAGTCTCCGACAAGTTCTTCAGCTGTAAGATGGAGGAAAACAGTTCTGTCAGTGAGCACATACTCACTATGTCTGGGTTGCATAACCACTTGACTCAGCTGGGAGTTAATCTCCCGGATGACGCGGTCATTGACAGAATCCTTCAGTCACTTCCACCGAGCTACAAGAGCTTTGTGATGAACTTCAGTATGCAGGGGATGGAAAAGACCATTCCTGAAGTATTTGCAATGCTGAAATCAGCAGAGGTAGAAGTCAAAAAGGAACATCAAGTGTTGATGGTGAATAAAACCACTAAGTTCAAGAAAGGCAAGGGTAAGAAAACCTTCAAGAAGGACAGCAAGGGAGTTGCCGCGCCCGGCAAGCAAGCTGCCGGGAAGAAGCCAAAGAATGGACCCAAGCCCGAGATTGAGTGCTTTTATTGCAAGGAAAGTGGTCACTGGAAGCGGAACTGCCCCAAATACTTAGCAGACAAGAAGGCCGGCAAAACGAAAGGTATATGTGATATACATGTAATTGATGTGTACCTTACCAGTACTCGTAGTAGCTCCTGGGTATTTGATACCGGTGCAGTTGCTCACATTTGTAACTCAAAGCAGGAGCTGCAGAATAAGCGGAGACTGGCAAAGGGCGAGGTGACGATGCGCGTCGGGAATGGTTCCAAGGTCAATGTGATCGCCGTCGGCACGCTACCTCTACATTTACCTTCGGGATTAGTTTTAAACCTTAATAATTGTTATTTAGTGCCAGCTTTGAGCATGAACATTGTATCAGGATCTCGTTTAATTCAAGATGCCTACTCATTTAAATCTGAGAATAATGGTTGTTCTATTTATATGAGAGATATGTTTTATGGTCATGCTCCGATGGTGAATGGTTTATTTCTAATGAATCTCGAGCGTAATGCTACACATGTTCATAGTGTGAGTACCAAAAGATGTAAGATTGATAATGATAGTCCCACATACTTGTGGCACTGCCGCCTTGGTCACATAGGTGTCAAACGCATGAAGAAGCTCCATGCTGATGGACTTTTAGAGTTTCTTGATTACGAATCATTTGACACATACGAACCATGCCTCATGGGTAAAATGACCAAGACTCCGTTCTCAGGAACAATGGAGCGAGCAACCAACTTATTGGAAATCATACATACTGATGTGTGCGGTCCAATGAGTGTTGAGGCTTGCGGTGGCTATCGTTATGTTCTCACCCTCACTGATGACTTAAGTAGATATGGGTATGTCTACTTAATGAAACACAAGTCTGAGACCTTTGAAAAGTTCAAAGAATTTCAGAGTGAGGTTGAGAATCAACATGACAGGAAAATCAAGTTCCTGCGATCAGATCGTGGAGGAGAATACTTGAGTCACGAGTTTGGCACACACTTAAGAAAATGTGGAATAGTTTCACAACTCACGTCGCCTGGAACACCTCAGCATAATGGTGTGTCCGAACGTCGTAATCGCACTCTATTAGATATGGTGCGATCTATGATGTCTCTTACCGATTTACCGCTATCTTTTTGGGGCTATGCTTTAGAGACTGCCGCATTCACTTTAAATAGGGCTCCGTCGAAATCCGTTGAGACAACACCGTATGAATTATGGTTTGGGAAGAAACCTAAGCTGTCGTTTCTAAAAATTTGGGGATGCGATGCTTATGTCAAGAAACTTTAACCTGAAAAGCTCGAACCCAAATCGGAAAAATGCGTCTTCATAGGATACCCTAAAGAAACTATTGGGTATACCTTCTACCTCAGATCCGAAGGCAAGATCTTTGTTGCCAAGAATGGGTCCTTTCTAGAGAAAGAGTTTCTCTCGAAAGAAGTAAGTGGGAGGAAAGTAGAACTTGATGAAGTATTACCTCTTGAACCGGAAAATGGCGCAACTCAAGAAATGTTCCTTAGGTCCATGCACCGACTAGAGAGGAAGTTAATAATGATGATCATGAAACTTCAGATCAAGTTGCTACTGAAATTCGAAGGTCCACAAGGACACGTTCCGCACCAGAGTGGTACGGCAACCCTGTCTTGGAAATCATGTTGTTAGACAACAGTGAACCTTCGAACTATGAGGAAGCGATGGCGGGCCCGGATTCCGACAAATGGCTAGAAGCCATGAAATCCGAGATAGGATCCATGTATGAAAACGAAGTATGGACTTTGACTGACTTGCCCGTTGAGAGGCGAGCCATAGAAAATAAATGGATCTTTAAGAAGAACACAAACGCGGATAGTAATGTGACCATCTATAAATCTCGGCTTGTCGCTAAGGGTTATCGACAAGTTCAAGGTGTTGACTACGATGAGACTTTCTCACCGGTAGCGAAGCTGAAGTCCGTCTGAATCATGTTAGCAATTGCCGCATTCTATGATTATGAGATATGGCAAATAGACGTCAAAACGGCATTCCTTAATGGTTTCCTTAAGGAAGAATTGTATATGATGCAGCCAGAAGGTTTTGTCGATCCTAAGAATGCTAACAAGGTGTGCAAGCTCCAAAGCTCGATTTATGGGCTGGTGCAAGCATCTCGGAGTTGGAACATTCGCTTTGATGAGATGATCAAAGCGTTTGGGTTTACGCAGACTTATGGAGAAGCCTGCGTTTACAAGAAAGTGAGTGGGAGCTCTGTAGCATTTCTCATATTATATGTAGATGACATACTTTTGATGGGAAATGATATAGAACTCTTGGACAGCATTAAGGCCTACTTGAATAAGAGTTTTTCAATGAAGGACCTTGGAGAAGTTGCTTATATATTAGGCATCAAGATCTATAGAGATAGATCAAGATGCCTCATAGGTCTTTCACGAAGCACATACCTTGATAAGATATTGAATAAATTCAATATGGATCAGTCTAAGAAGGGGTTCTTGCCTGTGTTACAACGTGTGAAATTGAGCTCAGCTCAATGTCCGACCACGGCAGAAGATATAGAAGAGATGAGTGCCATCCCCTATGCCTCAGCCATAGGTTCTATTATGTATGCCATGCTGTGTACCAGACCTGATGTAAACCTTGCCGTAAGTTTGGTAGGAAGGTACCAAAGTAATCCCGGCAAGGAACACTGGACAGCGGTCAAGAATATCCTGAAGTACCTGAAAAGGACTAAGGAAATGTTTCTCGTTTATGGAGGTGACGAAGAGCTCGTCGTAAAAGGTTACGTCGACGCTAGCTTCGACACAGATCTGGATGACTCTAAGTCACAAACCGGATACGTGTATATTTTGAATGGTGGGGCAGTAAGCTGGTACAGTTGCAAGCAGAGCGTCGTGGCGGGATCTACATGTGAAGCAGAGTACATGGCAGCCTCGGAGGCAGCGCATGAAGCAATTTGGGTGAAGGAGTTCATCACCGACCTAGGAGTCATACCCAATGCGTCGGGGCCGATCAAGCTCTTCTGTGACAACACTGGAGCTATTGCACTTGCCAAGGAGCCCAGGTTTCACAAGAAGACAAGGCACATCAAGCGTCGCTTCAACTCCATTCGTGAAAATGTTCAAGATGGAGACATAGATATTTGTAAAGTACATACGGACCTGAATGTAGCAGATCCGTTGACTAAACCTCTCCCTAGAGCAAAACATGATCAACACCAGAATTCCATGGGTGTTCGATTCATCACAATGTAACTAGATTATTGACTCTAGTGCAAGTGGGAGACTGTTGGAAATATGCCCTAGAGGCAATAATAAAAGCATTATTATTATATTTCCTTATTCATGATAATTGTCTTTATTCATGCTATAATTGTATTATCCGGAAATCGTAATACATGTGTGAATAATAGACACCAACATGTCCCTAGTAAGCCTCTAGTTGACTAGCTCGTTGATCAACAGATAGTCATGGTTTCCTGACTATGGACATTGGATGTCATTGATAACGAGATCACATCATTAGGAGAATGATGTGATGGACAAGACCCAATCCTAAACATAGCACAAGATCGTATAGTTCGTTTGCTAGAGTTTTCCAATGTCAAGTATCTTTTCCTTAGACCATGAGATCGTGTAACTCCCGGATACCGTAGGAGTGCTTTGAGTGTACCAAACGTCACAACGTAACTGGGTGACTATAAAGGTATACTACGGGTATCTTCGAAAGTGTCTGTTGGGTTGACACGGATCAAGACTAGGATTTGTCATTCCGTATGACAGAGAGGTATCACTGGGCCCACTCGGTAATGCATCATCATAATGAGCTCAAAGTGACCAAGTGTCTGGTCACGGGATCATGCATTACCGTACGAGTAAAGTGACTTGCCGGAAACGAGATTGAACGAGGTATTGGGATACCGACGATCAAATCTCGGGCAAGTAACATACCGATTGACAAAGGGAATTGTATACGGGGTTGCTTGAATCCTCGACATCGTGGTTCATCCGATGAGATCATCGAGGAGCATGTGGGAGCCAACATGGGTATCTAGATCCCGCTATTGGTTATTGACCGGAGAGCGATCTTGGTCATGTCTACATGTCTCCCGAACCCGTAGGGTCTACACACTTAAGGTTCGGTGACGCTAGGGTTGTAGGGATATGTATATGCAGTAACCCGAATGTTGTTCGGAGTCCCGGATGAGATCCCGGACGTCACGAGGAGTTCCGGAATGGTCCGGAGGTAAAGAATTATATATATGAAGTGCTATTTCGGCCATCGGGACAAGTTTCGGGGTCACCGGTATTGTACCGGGACCACCGGAAGGGTCCCGGGGGTCCATCGGGTGGGGCCACCTATCCCAGAGGGCCCCATGGGCTGAAGTGGGAAGGGATCCAGCCCAAAGTGGGTTGGGGCGCCACTTTCCCTTAGGGCCCATGCGCCTAGGGTGGGGGAAACCCTAAAGGAAGAGTCCTAGGAGGGGAAGGCACCTCCTAGGTGCCTTGGGGAGGAGGGATTCCTCCCTTGGCCGCCGCCCCCCCCCCCTAGGAGATTGCATCTCCTAAGGTTGGCGCCCCCCCCCCCTAGGCCCCCTATATATAGTGGGGGGGAAGGGAGGACCTCTCACCCTTGCCTTTGGTGCCTCCCTCTCCCTCTCCAACACCTCCTCCTCCTCCATAGTGCTTGGTGAAGCCCTGCCGGAGTACTGCAGCTCCATCACCACCACGCCGTCGTGCTGCTGCTGGAACCATCTTCCTCAACCTCTCCTTCCCCCTTGCTGGATCAAGAAGGAGGAGACGTTATGCTGACCGTACGTGTGTTGAACGCGGAGGTGCCGTCCGTTCGGCGCTAGGATCTCCGGTGATTTGGATCACGTTGAGTACGCCTTCCTCATCCCCGTTCTTTGAACGCTTCCGCGCGTGATCTACAAAGGTATGTAGATGCAATCCAATCACTCGGTGCTAGATGAACTCATAGATGGATCTTGGTGAAACCGTTGGAAATTTTTTGTTTTCTGCAACGTTCCCCAACAATCTCCCCTAAATAATTCTGCTCATATTACTATTATGCCTCATGAAAATATAATTGTGGAAGATAATGATACTTCTTATGATCTTGAAAATCTTTTTGGCACTTGCTTGGAAGAATATGATAATTGCTATACTATTGGTGCTATCCATACTATCGATGATGGAAGTGATTATGCTTATGATATGAAAAGGCCCAAGCTTGGGGATGCTATGTTTGATGAAGATGATGTTTTTGAGAATATATTTGCTGCAATTAATGTTTATCGCAAGCTTGGGGAAGCTATGATTAATGAAGATGATATTTTTAGTCTCCCAAGTTTTGATATGCAAATTTATAATGATGATAGCATGCCTCCTACTTATGATGATTATTGTGTTGATACTTATGCTATAAAAAGTAGTGATTATATTTATAAAACTTGTCATGATTATGGTTACCCCTTCTCTGAACATTACTCTTTTAATGTGGAAACAATTTATAGTATTCAAGTTTCTTATGATGCTCCCACTATTATTCATGAGAAGAAATTTGCTTATGTGGAGAGTAATAAAATTTCTATGCTTGTAGATCATGAAAAGAATGCTTTAGGTGATGGTTAAATTTTTGAATTCATTCATGATGATACTGAAAATTATTATGAGGGAGGAATATATGCTTGTAGGAATTGCAATAATATCAAGCTTCCTCTCTATGTGCTTAAAGTTTTGAAGTTATGCTTGTTTTGCCTTCCTATGCTAGTTGATTATTGTTCCCATAAGTTGTTTGATCAAAAAATCCCTATGCATAGGAAGTGGATTAGACTTAAATGTGCTAGTCATATTCTTCATGATGCTCTCTTTATGTTTCAATTCTTATCTTTTATGTGAGCATCATTGAAATCATCATGCCTAGCTAGGGGCGTTAAACGATAGCGCTTGTTGGGAGGCAGCCCAACTTTATTTTTGTTCCTTACTTTTTGCTCATGTTTAGTAATAAATAATTCATCTAGCCTCTGTTATGATTGAGTTTTTATGTTTTAATTAGTGTTTGTGCCAAGTAGAACCGTTGGGGAGACTTGGGGAAAGTCTTGTTGATCTTGCTGTAAAAAACAGAAACTTTAGCGCTCACGAGAGTTACTGCCATTTTTATTTGGAGAGTGATATTTAGTTAATTATTTTTTCAGATGATTAATAGATAAATTCCTCAGGCCCAGCAATTTATTTGAGAATTTTATGAGTTCCAGAAGTATACGTTTGATCCAAATTACCACAGACTGTTCTGTTTTTGACAGATTCTGTTTTCTATGTGTTGTTTGCTTATTTTGATGAATCTATGGCTAGTAAAAGAGTTTATAAACCATAGAGAAGTTGGAATACAGTAGGTTTAAAACAAATATAAATCAAGAATGAGTTCATTACAGTACCTTGATGGTGATTTGCTTTCTTATACTAACGGAGCTTACGGGTTTTCTATTAAGTTTTGTGTTGTGAAGTTTTCAAGTTTTGGGTAAAGATTCGATGGACTATGGAATAAGGAGTGGAAAGAGCCTAATCTTGGGTATTCCCAAGGCACCCCAAGGTAATATTCAAGGACAACCAAAAGCCTAAGCTTGGGGATGCCCCGGAAGGCATCCCCTCTTTTGTCTTCGTTCATCGGTAACTTTACTTGGAGCTATATTTTTATTCGCCACATGATATGTGTTTTGCTTGGAGCGTCATCTTATTTTATTTAGTTTTGCTTGCTGTTTGAATAAAATACCAAGATCTTAAATTATTAAATGTTAGAGAGTCTTATATAGTTGCATGATTATTCGACTACTCATTGATCTTCACTTATATCTTTCAGAGTAGTTTGTTATTTGCTCTAGTGCTTCACTTATATCATTTTAGAGCACGGTGGTGGTATTATAGAAATAGATGAACTCTCATGCTTCACTTATATTATTTTGAGAGTCCTAAAAAACATGGTAATTTTCTTTGGTTATTAAATTAGTCCTAATATGATGGGCATCCAAGAGGGATATAATAAAAACTTTCATATAGAGTGCATTGAATACTATGAGAAGTTTGATACTTGATGATTGTTTTGAGATATGAAGATGGTAATATTAGAGTCATGCTAGTTGACTAGTTGTGAATTTGAGAAATACTTGTGTTGAAGTTTGTGATTCCCGTAGCATGCAAGTATGGTGAACCGTTATGTGATGAAGTCGGAGCATGATTTATTTATTGATTGTCCTCCTTATGAGTGGCGGTCGGGGACGAGCGATGGTCTTTTCCTATCAATCTATCCCCCTAGGTGCATGCGCGTAATACTTTGTTTCGATAACTAATAGATTTTTGCAATAAGTATGTGAGTTCTTTATGACTAATGTTGAGTCCATGGATTATACGCACTCTCACCCTTCCACCATTGCTAGCCACTCTAGTACCGCGCAACTTTCGCCGGTACCATAAACCCACCATTTACCTTCCTCAAAACAGCCACCATACCTACCTATCATGGCATTTCCATAGCCATTCCGAGATATATTGCCATGCAACTTTCCACCATTCTGTTATTATGACACGCTCCATCATTGTCATATTGCTATGCATGATCATGTAGTTGACATTGTATTTGTGGCAAAGCCACCATTCATAATTATTTCATACATGTCACTCATGAGTCATTGCACATCCCAGTACACCGCTGGAGGCATTCATATAGAGTCATATCTTGTCCTAAATATCGAGTTGTAATTCTTGAGTTGTAAGAAAATAAAAGTGTGATGATCATCATTATTAGAGCATTGTCCCAGTGAGGAAAGGATGATGGAGACTATGATTCCCCCACAAGTCGGGATGAGACTCCGGACGAAAATAAATAAATAAAAGAGGCCAAAAAAAGAGAAGGCCCAAATAAAAAAATGAGAGAAAAAGAGAGAAGGGGCAATGCTACTATCCTTTTACCACACTTGTGCTTCAAAGTAGCACCATGATCTTCATGATAGAGAGTCTCCTATGTTGTCACTTTCATATACTAGTGGGAATTTTACATTATAGAACTTGGCTTGTATATTCCAATGATGGGCTTCCTCAAAATTCCCTAGGTATTCGTGAGCAGGCGAGTTGGATGCACGCCCACTTAGTTTCTTTTATTGAGCTTTCATACACTTATAGCTCTAGTGTATCCATTGCATGGCAATCCCTACTCACTCACATTGATATCTATTGATGGGCATCTCCATAGCCCGTTGATATGCCTAGTTGATGTGAGACTATCTTCTCCTTTTTGGCTTCTCCACAACCACCATTCTATTCCACCTATAGTGTTATGTCCATGGCTCACGCTCATGTATTGCGTGAAGATTGAAAAAGTTTGAGAACATCAAAAGTATGAAACAATTGCTTGGCTTGTCATTGGGGTTGTGCATGATTTAAATACTTTGTGTGGTGAAGATGGAGCATAGCCAGACTATATGATTTTGTAGGGATATCTTTCTTTGGCCATGTTATTTTGAGGAGACATGATTACTTGGTTAGTATGCTTGAAGTATTATTATTTTTATATCAATATTGAACTTTTGTCTTGAATCTTATGGATCTGAATATTCTTGCTAAAATAAAGAGAAATACATGATGAATATGTTAGGTAGCATTCCACATCAAAAATTCTGTTTTTATCATTTACCTACTCGAGGACGAGCAGGAATTAAGCTTGGGGATGCTGATACGTCTCCAACGTATCTATAATTTTTGATTGTTCCATCCTATTATATTATCAACCTTGGATGTTTTATATGCATTTATATTCTATTTTATATGATTTTTGGGACTAACCTATTAACCTAGAGCCCAGTGCCAGTTTCTGGTTTTTTCCCCTTGTTTTAGAATATCACAGAAAAGGAAAATCAAACGGAGTCCAATTGACCTGAAACTTCATGGAACTTATTTTTGGACCAGAAGAAACCTATAAGACTTGGAGTGCACGTAAGGGGATCAACGAGGAAGCCACGAGGCAGGGGGGCGCGCCCACCCCCCTGGGCGCGCCCTCCACCCTCGTGGGCCCCTCGTGGCTCCCCTGACGTACTTCTTCCTCCTATATATATCTCCATATACCCTAAAAACATCCTGGAGCACAATAGATCGGGAGTTCCGCTGCCAGAAGCCTCCGTAGCCACCGAAAGCCAATCTAGACCCATTCCGGCACCCTGCCGGAGGGGGGAATCCCTCTCCGGTGGCCATCTTCATCATCTCGGTGCTCTCCATGATGAGGAGGGAGTAGTTCTCCCTCGAGGCTGAGGGTATGTACCAGTAGCTATGTGTTTGATCTCTCTCTCTCGTGTTCTTGAGGTGATACGATCTTGATGTATCACGAGCTTTGCTATTATAGTTCGATCCTATGATGTTTCTCCCCCTCTACTCTCTTGTAATGAATTGAGTTTCGCCTTTGAAGTTATCTTATCGGATTGAGTCTTTAAAGATTTGAGAACACTTGATGTATTTCTTGCCGTGCGTATCTGTGGTGACAATGGGATAACACGTGATTCTCTTGATGTATGTTTTGGTGATCAACTTGCGGGTTCCGCCCATGAACCTATGCATAGGGGTTGGCACACGTTTTCTTCGTGATTCTCCGGTAGAAACGGCACTCTTTGAGGTTCTATGTGTTGGTTGAATAGATGAATCTGAGATTGTGTGATGCATATCGTATAATCATACCCACGGATACTTGAGGTGACATTGGAGTATCTAGGTGACAGTAGGGTTTTGGTTGATTTGTGTCTTAAGGTGTTATTCTAGTATGAACTCTAGGGATGTTTGTGACACTTATAGGAATAGCCCAACGGATTGATTGGAAAGAATAACTTTGAGGTGGTTTCGTACCCTACCATAATCTCTTCGTTTGTTCTCCGCTATTAGTGACTTTGGAGTGACTCTTTGTTGCATGTTGAGGGATAGTTATGTGATCCAATTATGTTATTATTGTTGAGGGAACTTGCACTAGCGAAAGTATGAACCCTAGGCCTTGTTTCAACATATTGCAATACCATTTACGCTCACTTTTATCATTCGCTACCTTGCTGTTTTTATATTTTCAGATTACAAAATCTATTATCTACTATCCATATACCACTTGTATCACCATCTCTTCGCCGAACTAGTGCACCTATACAATTTACCATTGTATTGGGTGTGTTGGGGACACAAGAGACTCTTTGTTATTTGGTTGTAGGGTTGCTTGAGAGAGACCATCTTCATCCTACGCCTCCTACGGATTGATAAACCTTAGGTCATCCACTTGAGGGAAATTTGCTACTGTCCTACAAACCTCTGCACTTGGAGGCCCAACAACTTCTACAAGAAGAAGGTTGTGTAGTAGACATCAGGCACACACCCCCTCCAAGGGAGTCTGAATAGGACAAGGAGGAGGGGGGGCGGCCCCCTTTCCCTCTCCCTCTCCTTCCTTTTCCCCCTCCGATGAGAAAAGAAAAAATGGGGGTGAATTCTACTAGGAGTGGAGTCCTAGTAGGACTCCCCCCTCATGACGCGCCCTTGGTGGCCAGCTGAGGGAGTCCGGGACTAAGGGGTCCTCGAGCATCCGACCTATTGGACATGGGCCGGACTAATGGGCTGCGAAGATACAAAGACCGAAGACTCAACCCGTGTCCGGATAGGACTCTCCTTGGCGTGGAAGGCAAGCTTGGCATCCAAATATGAAGATCCCTTTCTCTATAACCGACCTTATGTAACCCTAGATCCCTCCGGTGTCTATATAAATCGGAGGGCTAGGTCCGTAGACATATCTTCATAATCATAGTCAGACGGGCTAGACTTTTCGGGTTTAGCCATTACGATCTCGTGGTAGGTCAACTCTTGTAATACTCATATTCATCAAGATCAAATCAAGCAGGAAGTAGGGTATTACCTCCATAGAGAGGGCCCGAACCTGGGTAAACATTGTGTCCCTTGTCTCCTGTTACTATCGACCTTAGACGCACAGTTCGGGACCTCCTACCCGAGATCCGTCAGTTTTGACACCGACATTGTTGCTTTCATTGAGAGTTCCACTGTGCTGTCGTCAAAAGGTTTGATGGCTCCTTCAACCATCTACAATAATGCTGCCCAAGGGGAAACCTTCCTCCCCGGACAGATCTTTGTATTCAGCGGCTTCACACTGTGAGCCAACTCGCTAGGCCACCTGGAGCAGATCGAAAGCTACGCCCCTGGCCATCAGGTCAGATTTGGAAGCGTGAACTACATCACGGATATCCATGGAGACTTGATCTTCGACGGATTCAAGACCACGGCAGCCGCTCCCTGCCACCACGATGAACATGGCATAAATCTGTCATCGGAGTACCCAAGAGATAGTACCTATAGCTGCTCTGGCCCTAGATCCGGAGCAGATCGCACCATCCAAAGACGGAAAGCTCAATCCCGCCGCGGAAGCCACAGACTCAGCAGCGTTGGAGCCACACACAGACCTAACTTCAAGTGACATCTGTGTCGCTGGAACGATTGAATCGCCTCCGACTACAGGTTCCGAACCTTGCGTGTCCGTGCACGTCAAGCTTGATCGTTCATCGATCGTCGAATTCAGCTCCGCAGACATCTTCCGACACTCACCTTTAGGCGACACGCTAAACTCACTAGAAAATCTATCCCTGGCGGGGGACTCTCAGCCGAATTATATCCGGTTCGAACTGGAGGCTGATGATGGAGAATTTCGTTTCCCACCCACCGCCCACTTCATAGCCACTGTCGAGGACCTAACTGACATGCTCGATTACGGCTCCAAAGACATCGACGGTATGAACGACGATGCAGGAGAAGAGGAGGCCCAAAACCCGCCGTCCACCGGACGATGGACGGCCACCTCCTCATATGACGTATACATGGTGGATGCACCAAAAGAAAATAGCGGAGATGACGAAGAGAATCCAGTTGAGGATGAACCTCCTAAGACATAACCAAAGCGCCAGCGTCAGCGGCGCCGCTCTAAATCACTCCGCAGCAAAGACGGCAACACCGGCACGGGAGATGATAACACTCCGGGCGGTGCCGAAGACAGAGAAAACCCCGACAAACAAACTGTTGAACAGGACGATCGGGAAAATGGGCAAGTTAGCCTTGACGAACAGGCCATAAATGACGACTCAGAGGACAGTAATTATCTTCCACTCTCCAAGGATGAGGTGAGCCTCGGCAGCAAGGATTTTATCGTGCCTGAGGAACCTCAGTTGCAGGAGCGCTTTAAGCGCCGGCTAATAGCCACTGCAAGGAGCCTGAAAAATAAGAAGCAACAGCTTCTAGCTGACCAAGATCTGCTCAACGATAGATGGACTGATGTCCTAGCAGCCGAAGAATACGGCCTCAAGCGCCCAACCAAAATTTACCCGAAGCGCAAATTGCTACCTCAGTTTGATGACGAGGCACCAGAGCCCATGCCATCACCGCACAATGCGGCTAACCGACCACCACGCGGTCGGGACAAAGCAGCAACTCAAGCTGAACACCAGCACGCCCCATGTGGGAGTCCTGGATTAGCGGGTCTCCGGACAGCTGGACTATATCCATTGGCCGGACTGTTAGACTACGAACATACAAGATTGAAGACTTCGTCTCGTGTCCGGATAGGACTCTACTTGGCGTGGAAGGCAAGCTAGGAAATACGGATATGTGTATCTCCTCCTTTGTAACCGACCTTTTGTAACCCTAACCTCTCCGGTGTATATATAAACCGGAGGGTTTTAGTCCATAGGACAACATACAATCATACCATAGGCTAGCTTCTAGGGTTTAGCCTCTCTGATCTCGTGGTAGATCTACTCTTGTACTACCCATATCATCAATATTAATCAAGCAGGACATAGGGTTTTACCTCCATCACGAGGGCCAGAACCTGGGTAAAACATCATGTCCCCTGCCTCCTGTTACCATCCGCCTTAGACGCACAGTTCGGGACCCCCTACCCGAGATCCGCCGGTTTTGACACCGACATTGGTGCTTTCATTGAGAGTTCCTCTGTGTCGTCGCCGTTAGGCTTGATGGCTCCTACTATCATCAATAGCGATGTAGTCCAGGGTGAGACTTTTCTCCCTGGACAGATCTTCGTGTTCGACGGCTTTGCACTGCGGGCCAATTCGCTTGGCCATCTGGAGCAGATTGAAAGTTACGCCCATGGCCACCAGGTCAGGTTTGGAAGCTTAAACTACATGGCTGATATCCGTGGAGACTTGATCTTCGACGGATTCGAGCCTCTGCCTTGTGCGTCACGCGGTCACGATGAGTACGATTTAGCTCTACCATCGGACAGTGTTAAGATCGCACTGGCAGCCGCTCCGACCCTCAATTCAGAGCCAGTTGTGCCTTCCGCAGACGGGTGGATGGACCCCGCCACAGAGGCCTTATCCTTAGCGGCGATCGAGACGAACGTCGACCTTACCTTGCACGAGAGCCGTGTTGTTAAACTGCCGGATCCTTCTCCAGCCACGGACTCTGAACCGCCTACGCCCGTTCCTATCGAATCTGATTGGGCGCCGATCATGGAGTTTACCTCCGCGGATATCTTTCAGCACTCGCCCCTCGGCGATATACTGAACTCATTAAGGTATCTCTCCTTGTCAGGAGGATCCTGGCCGAACTATGTCCGACAGGACTGGGATGCGGACTACGAAGAAATTCGCGGCCCACCCACCACCCACTTGGTAGCCACTGTCGACGACTTAACCGACATGCTCGACTTCGACTCCGAAGATATCGACGGTATGGACGACGATGCGGGAGGCGAAGAAGAACCACTACCCACAGGGCACTGGATGCCCACTTCACCACATGATGTATACATGGTGGACACACCAAAGGAAAACGACGATGAGGAACAGAAGGATGCAACGAAGGGTTGTTCCCTCGAGAAGCAGTCAAAATGGCGGCATAAGCGCCGCCCCAAATCCCGCTTCGACAAAAACAACGATCATACAGACCCAGCGTTAGAGCAAGGGGAACCATTGCCGGACCACGGCAACACGGAGAATCAAGTCGAACAACCCGGCTCTGTCAAAGATCATAGTCTAGATGACGTCACATCGGACAGACACCCGGAGCAACAGAATGCCCACCAAAGGCTCATTGCCACCGCGAGGAGTCTAAAAAAGCAGAATCAAAGGCTCAAGGCTGCGCAAGACACACTCCAAATCAGATGGACCAAAGTACTCAACACAGCAGCAAAGTACTGCGGTAATCGCCTCACCAAGAGCTACCGAAGCGGAAGTTGCTACCTGAATTCGATGAGGAGGCCTTAGATCCCCCACAACCAAAAATCAAAACAACCATCTGGCCGGATAGGCGATCTCATGGCCAACATAGAGCGGCAAACAACACCACACATAAGCCAATACGCGACCCACGCGAGGATTCACATCAAAAGGACGACACAACCAGATCCATCTATGGACCACGTAAGCGCGCTCCAGCATACAATGCAACACAACAAACATCCGAAAAACACGGTACACCCGGATACAGGGGTGGCGCACACCCCCTATGTTTCACCGATGAGGTGCTGGATCATGAATTTCCAGAGGGATTCAAACCCGTAAATATAGAGGCATACGGAACAACAGACCCTGGTGTCTGGATTGAGGATTATATCCTCCATATCCGTATGGCTTGAGGAGATGACCTCCATGCCATTAAGTATTTACCCCTCAAACTCAAAGGGCCAGCTCAGCACTGGCTTAAGAGCCTCCCCGAAGTTCCATTGGAAGTTGGGAAGAGCTCGAAGATTCTTTTCGGGCAAATTTTCAGGGGACTTACGTCTGACCTCCGGACGCGGAGGATTTGAGTCATATAACTCAACAGCCCGGAGAGTCAGCCCGAAAGCTTTGGAATAGGTTTCTTACTAAAAAGAACCAAATAGACGATTGTCCGGACGCCGAAGCCTTGGCAGCTTTTAAGCATAGCGTCCGTGATGAATGGCTTGCCAGACACCTCGACCAAGAAAAGCGGAGAACAATGGCAGCATTAACAAGCCTCATGACCCGCCTTTGCATGGGTGAGGATAGCTGGCTAGCCAGATGCAGCATCAGCGACCCCAGTACATCCGAAGTTAGAGATGGAAACTGGAAATCACGGCGCAACAACAATAACAAATGTCGGAATAAAGAAAACAGCACGAAGAGCACGGCTATAAACGCTGGATTCAAAAGCTCTCGGCTAAATCAGCTAAAGCCGCCCTCTAAAGGCGCCAGAGATGAACTATCCAGCCTAAACAAAATTCTGGACCAAGTATGTCAGATCCGTAGCACCCCTGGTAAACCCGCTAATCATACCCACAGAGAATGTTGGGTCTTCAAGCAGTTCGGCAAGCTCAATGTTGTACACAAGGGGGAGGATACACCGAGCGAAGACGAGGATGAGCCTCTCAAGCAAGACACTGGGGAACAAAAGAAGTTTCCACCAGAAGTCAAGATAGTCAACGTGTTACACGTGATCAAGGGGAGAAACAAAGCGGCACGCCCAGAAAAATATGCCCAAGGGCATATCCCGCGAAGTCCTGCCACTGGTTGTCTCAACCGATCACTTTCGACCATCGTGATTACTCAGCAAGTATCCGGCGTGCAGGATGGGCTGCCCTGGTATTAGACCCAATAATTGATGGATACCACTTCACACGAGTCCTGATGGACGGTGGCAGCAGTCTAAACCTGATATACCAGGATACACTTTGCGAAATGGGGATAGACCCAACGAAAATTTGCCATAGCAACACTACCTTTAAAGGAGTAATGCCAGGCCCAGGGGCTCACTGTACGGGCTCCCTGCTACTAAAGGTTATATTCGGCTTCCCCGATAACTTCCTTAGCAAACATTTAACCTTCCACATTGCTCCGTTCCAAAGTGGCTATCAAGCACTACTTGGACGTGAAGCTTTCGCTCGCTTTAATGCAATACCGCATTACGCTTCCCTCACACTCAAGATGTCCGGTCCACGTGGCATCATTACAGTGAATGGAAATATTGAGCGATCTTTGCACGCCGAAGAGAATGCGACTGCCTTGGCAGCCACACACTAAAAACAACCTCACCAACTAAAGCATTTGATAGGTCGTCAAGACCACGGACACGGTTAGACGAGTCCGGCGCAGCTATATGTAATTCATACCGGATTGACGGCCACACTCCTATTACAAATACAAGGGGCTCAACGCGCGTAGACAAGTGGCAATTTTTACTCATCTTTAATTACACATGGTTTCTTTAAAAACTACCTTTTTGCACAATAACTTTTCACCTAAGTTCCTCTCTTTTACACATGACCATCGTGCTACACCCGTCCAGGATACGACACAACGGAGACACAGGCGCAGACATGCAGCAGGGACCCGCTCCAAGGATTCTTTTTAGATTAAGACCCTGCGTAAACCTTTTTTACTGTCTCTTGTTGATACACATCCCTCGGATTCTCAGTACAATTGAGAGGGACGCTGACGTCTTGGCATGTGGCCACGTCAGAATAACGCCCGTACCTAGACACAAGGGGCTTCTTACAAAGGGCACTATTTAGGCTCGGTTTATACCATAAAGACCGAATACCTTAGGGAGTGTTCGGAGTCGCGAGTTTGGCCTTATATGCATCAGCTCCGAATCATGTCTTTGGTCAAATGTTGGGTTTGCCCGGCTCCTGTGTTTTGGTGCCTTACGTTCCGTTCTATCGGCTAAGGCAACACCAAGAGAACTACTGCGATTGTGCCCTGGTTCGTCCAGACGAGCACCTCAGTAGAGAAAGCCAAAAACTGAGTGTCATGATATAGCGCGAGACTGGTCAACCACTCGATGACCTATCGGAATGTTAGAATTCCTCCGCTTTAACGAAGGGATGTTTCCTGGCCAGGCATATACGCACCCCGAGTTTGGGAGAATGTGGAGCCACCAGGGGCTATATAGTAGCCCCACCGTCAAACTCCTATGGCTAAGTGAAAGTGTTAAAGCATTATAGTCCGGTTGCCTCGCTCGCTGCGCCATCACCTCCTTAATAGGACCAAGACGTTGGGTTAAGTGTGAACACGCATTTTCTGCGAGCACCCCCGCATTATATGCATGGGGGTTGAAGCCGACGACTGCAATCTTTTAGGTTATATACATATATACATAAAAGGCCGCATAGGAGGCATCATATTACTTTCCGGCAAAAGTATAAATACAGCCTTACTTCATTTCATAAAAACATTGTGTTTACAATGGGAATACATGTCACTCAAACATAATATTCTTCGAGCACCGGGACTCTATCAAACGAGCACCCTCAAGAACCTCTTCAAAACAGTGCTCGACAGCCACTCGGCCTATGGCCGAACCTTGCGCCGCAACAGTGGTAGCATCCATCTTCGCCCAGTATGCCTTGACACAGGCAAAGGCCATCCGCGAGCCTTCTATGCACGCCGACCTCTTCACCGCATTGATGCACGGCACCGCACCAAGGAACTGCTGCACTAAGCTGAAATAGTTGTTCGGCTTCGGCTTCTCCGGCCACAAATGATCTACGACGGACCTCATGGCAAGTCTGGACAACCTATTAAGTTCGGACCATTCGGCTAGCTGATCAGCCAAGGGAAGCGGACTCTCTGGAACGTTAAAATTGCGACCAGAACAGCTTGTCCACTTCACGATCTGTCTGATCTCGGAAGTATTCGACCGCATCGACAGCGCTTGTCGCCAAGTCCATATATGCGTCTGCCAAACTCCACAGCCGATCCAGAGGGGCATACCGCAGATCTCCGAACTTCCTCTGCAGCAGAAAGGGCTTCCCAGCCGCAATATCCCCGGCTTCACGCAGCTCCTCCTTCTTCTCCCTCATAGCAGAGCGAGTGACTTTGGTCGCCATCGTGGCCTTTTCAAGGTCCGCTGCCTTCACTCGGTTCTCCTCTTCAAGGAACCAGCAACGGTCGGTAGTGTCTTTTAATTCTACGGCCATCTTGGCCATCTTCTCTTTGCTTTCGCAATGTGCGGCCTTCTCGGCTCTCAACTCTTTGGCCGCCTTCAAAGCAGCCGCATTACTAACTCTTGCCTGTTCCTTGGCTCGGGCAAGTTCCGCCCGAAGGGTCTCCATGGTGGCAGCTCCATCTGCAGTCACAACATATTAAAGATATTGGCATCGTGCTGCTCTTATTACGTGACATTCACCAGAAAACATCACTTACCCTGTGACTCGTCAAGCCGTTTGTTAACAAGCTCGATGTTGGCGTCTGCCGCATCCAGTTGATGCTTTAGTTCGGCAAACTCATTAGTCCGGCTAGCCACCGGAGCTTCCACCACCTGCACATAAAGGCAGTCTGGTTATCACCTGGGACTATGATCCTCTGTTCGTCGCCGTTCTCGATGACAACCAGAGTCTCAGGGGCTACTATCTACACAGGGCACACCTAACATGTGCGGTACTATCAAAAAATATATCAGTTCACGTACCTCAAAGCCCGTCAGTAGACTCATAAAGGCTTCATGTAATCCTCTTTCGGCGGACGAAATTCTTTCCATCATCGTACCCATCAACATACGGTGTTCTTCTGAGATGGCCGCTCACTCCAACAGCTCCC
Organism: Triticum dicoccoides; assembly: GCF_002162155.2. Lineage (NCBI taxonomy): Eukaryota > Viridiplantae > Streptophyta > Magnoliopsida > Poales > Poaceae > Triticum > Triticum dicoccoides. Next base: position 565,125,665 of record NC_041390.1, on the reverse strand, counting down.
TCAGAACGTCCTACCGCATACCAGACGGTGCCAGACTCTTTTGTTTGCGCTCTTCGAGAGCCGGACGCTGGGGACTTTGGGTGACTATGGGATTATCTTCTGGCCTCACCGGATCTGGAGAGGCCCTCCGTGACGACACTTCGAGGTCGCCCGCTTCTTGAGCGAGGGAGTCCGAGGGAGGCGTTTCGCTCTCCATCATCTCTGGAAGAAGATCCCCCGAAGACGAGCTCAGCTGAGAAGGGCTAAGATCCGAACTGCAAGATATATGCTTCGGTTATTTTTCTCAGAGGAAAGGTAGTATAGCTTCATTATTAAAGTATTTTTTGATCACTTACAGCTCATTGGAGGGCTGGTCCCCGCGCGGACTCTGTGCGGCAAGAGCACCCCCTAAGGCAGGACCCTCTGTTGGAGACTTCTTCTCCCATTTGGAGGCCTCGGTTTCCGGATCCTCAGAGGCAGTCCTCTTCCTCCCCCGTAGTGAGAGAAGGTCAGAATCTTCTCCTTGGCTATCCTCCCTTATGGAGGCACTCCTTCCCTCGGTTGGAACTGGTAGCGATGGGGGCCCGCTTTCGCCCATATTATTCCCCCTCGTATCTTCCTTTGAGGACTCCAGGCAAGGTGCAAGCTCGAGCATCTTTTCTAGTACCGAATTCTCCAAACCCTCAGGGAGGGGGGCCAAACACCGAATCATCTTTGCCTTTGTTAGCCAGTCCTGGTCAAAGGGCGACTTGTCAGAAATAACATCATGGTAAATAAAAGACGGTGTGTTCGGCTTGAGGATTACTTACTTGTCCGGTGGTGCAGTTGCTACTCAGGCCCACGTCCTCTGTAGTGTCCGGACACTCTGTTTGAGGTCCGAAGAATGACTTGCACATCTCCTCGTGCGTCAGGCCGAGGAAACTTTGGATAGCGCGTGGTCCTTTTGGGTTGAACTCCCACAAGCGAAGGGGCCGGCGTTTGCAAGGCTGGACTCGATGAACCAGCATGACTTGCATTACCATAACCATATTAAAATCTCCCTCAAAGAGATCTTGAATGCGGCTTTGCAGTATAGGCACGTCCTTGGCCGGACCCCAGCTCAGCCCTCTGCTAATCCATGACATCAGATGTGGTGGGGGGCCCGAGCGGAAAGCAGGGGGAGCCACCCACTTGGCACTTCCGGGAGCTGTGATGTAAAACCACTCCCGTTGCCATAATCGGACACCTCTGGAAAGGAACCTTCTGGCTACGGAGCTCCCGCAATCTTGCTTATTAATGCTCCTCCGCATGCTGCATGCTGTCCCTCGATTGTCTTCGGCTTCACATCAAAAGTCTTGAGCCACATGCCGAAGTGAGGGGTAATGCGGAGGAAGGCCTCACACACGACAATAAATGCCGAGATGTGAAGAAAGGAGTCCGGGGCTAGATCGTGGAAGTCTAGCCCATAGTAAAACATCAAACCCCTTACGAAGGGATCCAGAGCGAGGCCTAGACCTCGGAGGAAGTGGGAGATGAACACGACGTCTTCGTTGGGTTCAGGAGTAGGGACGACCTGCCCTCGGGCAGGCAGCCGATGCGAAACCTCGGCGGTCAGGTATCTGGCCTCCCTCAACTTCTTGATATCTTCTTCCGTAACGGAGGAGGGCATCCATCAGCCTTGAAGGCTGGACCCGAACATGGTTGAAGATCCGGAGCACCTGACCTGAGCTTTGGTTGTTAGAACTCGAGGCAGGGGAAGGATTCGATTGGGCATGGGGAAAAAAAAGTAAAGGCCTTGGCCCTTTATAAAGAGGGTGAATACCAAGCGTCCTCTCCATGGCCGTTTGGGGCTTACCTATAATTTAGGAGTCCTAGACGCAGTTGGTTTACCCACGCCCATATTGATGAGAATCCCGTGATAAGGGGACACGATCTTTGCGTTGACGAGACGTGTCAAAAAACTGCCTTGCGTTATGTGCGGGGCTAGTTAAAACAAACGGTTCGAATAAATCACCGAGCCGTGACATAATGTCATGTTGCCAAAACAAGTCAGCAAATTGGATTTGTGGAAATATTATTCTCTCTACGGTGGTATGTGGAACTTATTTTACAGGGTCGGACACTATCCTTATATTCAAATTCTTCTGTGGTGTATTCGGAGGAGGAACCCGCCTTGCAATGTCGAAGACAATACTGCGCGCCGGACTCATCGTCATTGAAAGTCTAGTTCAGGGGATACTGTGGGAGTCCTAGAATAGGGGATCTCCGGACAGCCGGACTATATCCATTGGCTGGACTGTTAGACTATGAAGATACAAGATTGAAGACTTTGTCTCGTGTCCGGATAGGACTCTACTTGGCGTGGAAGGCAAGCTAGGCAATACGGATATGTGTATCTCCTCCTTTGTAACCGACCTTGTGTAACCCTAACCTCTCCTGTGTCTATATAAACCGGAGGGTTTTAGTCCGTAGGACAACATACAATCATACCATAGGCTAGCTTCTAGGGTTTAGCCTCTCTGATCTCGTGGTAGATCTACTCTTGTACTACCCATATCATCAATATTAATCAAGCAGGACGTAGGGTTTTACCTCCATCACGAGGGCCCGAACCTGGGTAAAACATCGTGTCCCCTGCCTCCTGTTACCATCCGCCTTAGATGCACAGTTCGGGACCCCCTACCCGAGATCCGCCAATTTTGACACCGACACCCCACCTCACCGTAAAGGCAGAGACAACACAGCTCGTGGTCACACATATGACCTTCGGCAGGACCTGGACAATAGAGCAGGACATACCAGACCGATCTACGGATTGCGAGGACGTGCCCCGACACGTGACGACGGCTATCTATTCAGACGTGACAATCCTAGTCACACCCAGGCCGAAAACCGCAGACGGACTCCATCGGAGCTACGTCGCAATGTGGCCCAACATAGAGGTGTCGCACACCCTCTTTGCTTCACAGATGAAGTAATGGAGCACGAATTCCCAGAAGGGTTTAAACCCGTGAATATTGAATCATATGATGGAACAATTGATCCTGCGGTATGGATCGAGGATTTCCTTGTCCATATCCACATGGCCCGTGGAGATGACCTTCATGCCATCAAGTACCTCCCACTAAAACTCAAAGGGCCAGCTCGACACTGGTTGAACATTCTGCCCGAAACTCTATTGGCAGTTGGGAGGATTTGGAAGACGCCTTTCACGAGAACTTCCAAGGTACATATGTCCGGCTACCAGATGCCGATGACTTAAGTCACATCGTCCAGCAACCGGAAGAGTCAGACAGGAAGCTCTAGACTAGGTTCTTAGTTAAAAAGAACGAAATCATCGACTGTCCGGACGCGGAAGCCCTAGCGGCCTTCAAACACAGTGTCCGAGACGAGTGGCTCGCCCGCCACATCAGTCAAGAAAAACCAAAATCCATGTCAGCCCTTACCGCTCTGATGACCCGCTTTTCTATGGGAGAAGACAGCTGGCTCGCTCGTAGAAGCAACAACGCCAGCGATCCGGGCACTTCCGAAGTCCGAGACGGCAATGGCAAACCACAACGCAGCAAACACAAACGTCGCAAGGATAATGAGAGAATGTGCGACATAGAAGTCAACGCCGGATTCAGCGGCTCCAAACCCGGTCAACGAAAAAAGGCATTCAAGGCAAACAGAGACGGACCATCCAATTTAGACAAGATATTGGATTGGCCCTGCCATATTCATGGCAACCCCGATAAACCAGCTAATCACACCAACAGAAGCTGTTGGGTCTTCAAGAAGGCCGGCAAGGTCAGCGCCGAACACAAGGGGAAGAGGCCGCCCAGTGATAGCGATGACGAAGAGACTCACCAATGAAATACCGGGGGTCAGAAGCAATTTCCCCCCCGAAGTAAAAACAGTGAACATGGTACACATGACACACACCTCTACAGGGGAGCATGAGAAGCACTCCCTCCGGACTGAGGATCATACTACGGTTACCTCAGCCAAAGTACAAAGCGGTCTTATTAAACCGCATGACTTGTCGGCCATTAAGCCACCAGTCTCCATTCAGCAGGACCGACCAATTTTGGAGCAGGACTAGTAGTTCGGCTTCCGCCGTCCACCTCATACACCCGTGAAATCTGTACTACGCATACATAACTATGCACTCAAAATACCATTGGCATCGGCGGAAGCACAATATGGACGGGCCTACAAGTACTCCCATAACCTCCTTCTTTTCTTTTCTAACTACTCTTTCCTTTTTCATTATCCTTTACCACAGGTGAATCAAAGGCTGGTCATCTCATTGACTCTATCGGAATTCAGGTTTGTACATTCACCCAAAGGCTACTCCTGTTAAGGAGCCGCTTCACTGAGGAAAGGCGACGCAGACGTGCAAAAGGAGGTCTGAAACAACTTTTTGTGGACCACACTCTCTATTTTGCGAGCCTGTAAAGTGCCTTCTTCCTCAGCCGTCGACCCCTGGCATGTCAAATAGTCGGGGTCGCGGCATTATTATATACAAAACAACGATTGGCATATCACTCAAGTTCTAGTGAACATAACCTGTATCCAGTATTCAATTTTCTCTAAAGAACTGAATTTTGCTCCTTGTGTTATTTCACACACCCAGACAAAACTTGCCAAGGGCTCGATATGGGAACAAAATAAATTGCCAACAAATCCAAACAGCTTTATAGCATACTTCGGTGTTGCGACTTTGGCCTTATATGCATCAGCTCCGAATCATGTCTTGGGTCAATAGTTGGGTTACTCGGCTCCTGTGCTTGCTACCTTACGTTCCGCTCTATCGGCTAAGGTAGTAAAGGGAGAACTACTGCGATTGTGTTTCCGGTTCATCTGGTCGAACACCTTAGTAGAGAAAGCCGAAAACTGGCTGTCGTGATTTGGCGAGAGCTAGTCAACCACTTGATGACTTATCAAAATCTTTCACGATTCCCTCCATATTACATGAAGGACCTTTCTTCAGGTCATACATGTAACGCACCATATTGGGATAACCGCGTACATACCAGGGTCTATATAGTAGACCCACCATAAAACTCCTATGGCTAAGTGAAAGTGTTAACACCCTATAGTCTGATTGCCTCGTTCACACTATAGGGCAGAACCGGATATCCTGTGGAGCTCGGCCCACTGGGCCATCTGTTCATTCATGGACCAAGACGTTGGGTTAAGAGTGATCAAGTGCTTTTCCGAACACCCCTGTATTTTCTACGAGGGGGCTGAAGCCGACAACTGAAAACTTTCATATTATACAAAAACGGCCGCACAGGAGGAACCAAAGCTTTTAAGCGAATATCACAATATTATCATAATATTGTCTTTTACAATTTCAACACATATCATTCGGATATCATGTCTTTCGAGAACTGACCCTCTATCAAGCGGGCACCCTCTAAGACGTCCTCGAAATAATTCTCTGGTGCGTGATGGTCCTTGCCCTTGGGGTGACTCCTCGCTGCAACGTCGGTGGCCTTCATCTTCGCCCAGTATGTCTTAACGCGTGCAAAGGCCATCCGTGCACCTTCAATGCACATTGAACGCATAACGGCATCGATAGCGGCACTGCATCAACAAGCTGCTGCACCAAACCGAAATAACTATTCGAAATTGGCTCAGTAGGCCACAGCCAGACTATGACGTCCTTCATGGCAGAACCGGATATCCTATGGAGCTCAGCCCACTGGGCCATCTGTTCATTATGTAACAGTGGACGCTTTGGCGCGCCGAATTGTGACCAAAAAAGCTTCTCCATGGCACACCCTTCCCGCGCTTGGTAAAACTACGCCGCATCGGAGGTGCTCTTCGGCAGGTCCAAGAATGTGTCTGGAGAGCTCCACATCTGATTAACCGGGGAATACTTCGGATCGTCAAATTTAGTCTATAACAAGAAAGGCTTACCAGCCGCTATCTCCCCAGCTTGCCGGATCTCCTCCCGAGCCGCTCTAGACTCGGATCGTGCTTCTCTCGCCTCTTGTAAGGCCTTGTCGAGATCGGCCGCTTTGGCTTTGTTATCCCTCTCGAGGAATTCACATTGGAAAGTGATTTCCTTTAGCTCGCGCGCCATGACAGAAATTCTCTCCTCACACTGGCGCCGAGTAGCCTGTTCGGTTTTTAATTCATCCACTGCCTTATTGGCAGCCAAATTACTCATCCGAGCTTGCTCCTTGGCTAGAGCAAGTTCAGCCCAAAGGACCTCCACTGCGGTAGCACTATCTGTAGTTATGCGCGTCTCAGTATACAATTCTAGCTTCGTGCATATATATTATCATACATACATATACTGACTGCCCCAAAAACATACCTTGCACCTCATTAAGCCGCCTGTTGATAAGCATGATGTCATCATCCGCCTCATCAATCGTCCGCTGTAGATCTGCCACCTCTGTGGATCGGGCAGTAGCTGGGGAGGTAACAGCATGTGTTCCAAGTAGTCAGGTTATTTCCTGGGCATATCTTTTTGATCCTCTGATCGCCTCCCTTGGGAAGCCAATCAGAGTCTCAGGGGCTACTATCTATACACATGAGTATTTTGTGAATAAAAAACAATCGAAAGCATTACAGCACAAACCTCACAGCCTCTTAGCAGGATCATGAAGGCCTCATTCAATTCGCTTTTCGCGGACAGGACCTTTTTAACCACCGTACCCATCAAGGTACGATGGTCTCGGAGACGGATGCCTGCCGCAGCATGTTCGTCAATATATACGGCCCTTCTGGATCTCCGGAAGCTGCTGTAGCAGCACGGCCTCCCTTCGAAGGGATCCATTCATTCGTCCTAGAGTTATCTCCGACTGTAAGCCGGACAGTCCGGGGCCTTTATTGTTGGACCCCGGACCTTGGGCTACCGAAGTATCACCTTAGGTTAGTGTTTTCATCATCCCTCACATCACTTGTTGATCAGGAGAGACCCTTCGGGATGACACCTTGAAGTCGTCCGCCCTATTGGGCGAGGAGACCGGTGGAGGTGTCTCGCTTTCCATCATCTCCGGGAGAAGATCCCCTAAGGAAGAGGATTGTTGAAGAAGATTGTGTGCCAAGCTGCAAAAACATATATTCTAGATGTTACCCTAGTCACAGGAGAGGAACGTGATATGTTTAAAACACCCTTGTTTGCTTACGATTTAGGCTTTCCCTCGCCGGGGGACTGCGCGATGACATCGTCCTCCAAGCCTGAGCCGCCCGACAGGGGCATCTTGCCTCACTTAGGAGCCTTTTCCTCCCAATCTTCGGAAACAGCCCTTTTCTTACCATGGGGAGAAGGAATGTTGGCTTATCCTTTACTTTTGTCTTCGAGTGATGGGATTTTGATCTCCCCGGACACATCATCTAATATATCTTCGGGATGGAGGCCACCTTCGGTCCTCCCGCTCTCCATCTTGTCCTCCTTCACATGCATCTGGTATGGTGCCGGGGCCAGCATCCTTGTTAATACGGGATCCACCGAGTCTTCGGGAAGGGGGGCCGAACACCTAATTCGCTCCGCTTTCTTTATCCAGCCCTGGAAGAGGATGGTGTGATCAGTATCGAATTACGGCATACATTGCTAAAAATTGTTCGGAAGTCAAGCGCCTACCGAGGTATCCGGATGGTTGTAGTTAAGGCCGATGTCCTCGGTGGTGTCCGGCCACTATTTTCGTTTCCCGAAACAACTTCCACATTCCTTTGTGCGTAGTATTGAAGAAGTGTTGGAGGGTCCGTGGTCCTTCTGGATTAAACTCCCACATACAAAAAGGTCGCCGCTGGCACGACAGGACCCGGCGGACCAGCATTACCTGAATCACGTTGAAAAGACCGATGTCCTTCTCAAGAAGGCTCCGGATGCGGCTCTGTACAGTATGCACTTCATCAATTGACCCCCAGTCTAGCCCCTTACACTACAAAAAAAAGACACATCCGTGACATTTTGGGCCAAACGATTTTTTTTCCTATCATACTTATGACCTTCTATGACGATAATTGTGACAAAACCCGGTGTCATCATAGATGTGGTGGGGTCCTACTTCTATGAAAAAAAATCATGGCAGAAAATGGGTTTTTCATCCTGGGCGGGCCGGAGACGCAGCTGCATGAAATTATTTGGGCCGTCCATGATGGAAAAAACCGTGGTAGAAGCGAGGGCGCGGAAAATATCAGGGAGTCCTCGGTTACGGTGGATGGTCAGGGGCCGAGCGATGCATGATTCTCTCGTACATACGCGCGTGTGTGCGAGGCATTGGGCTCTAACTGAACCCGAGTGATGCGTTGGGTTCTAACTAAACCCGAGCGATTGCACTGCAGGCCACGCGTTACTGAACCCGAGCGATCGATCGATGGCTGTTAACTGAATCCAATCGAGCGATTCCTTCACTACTGTTGCTAACTGAAGCCGATCGATGCTGCCTCTGGATGA